>NC_063062.1:24183265-24330288 GCF_018812025.1 Megalobrama amblycephala
CAGTATCTGGTAAAATGCTACAAACCGAAGTATTTATGATTATGATGAAAATAATATATGAAAATAATATGATAACAAATACCAGTTTGCAATATCAAGCTGTTTTTGTACAGCTGTACAGACTGTAGAGAGTTGGAATTACTTTTCAAACTGACATTCAATTGCAATTACTTTTCATTTCTGACATTTAAACTGTCCAGTTCTGCTCCTGTAGGGTCAGCTTCCAGCCTTCTCCAACACATATGCCTAGTCATCCTGAAGACCTTGATTAGCTGGTTCAGTTTAATTGGGGTTGAAGGAAGGTGGCCCTCTGGGAGCAGGATTGGATACCCCTAGCATATAGCCTCAAATTAAACATAATTTACACAATATTATTTACTCAAAATGTACTAAAGTGGTTGGAAATGAATAGCATTATTTAACAATAATGTTAAATATCTAAAATACAGTGAAATGCAAGCAGATAAGCTTTCTGTGGAAATGTTGTTTTGTGTATTTCACACCTCTAGCCTTGCTGTCTTTTGTTAACCATGAGGCACTTTCAGTATACTTCTGACAGACTTCCTCTTTTCTTCTTTGTGTTTGCGTTTGATGTTCTGTGATGAGTCTCAACAGATCTCTACGGTAATCGCATGGATTTGATCAGATGCAATGTGTTTTGCTTTCACTCATTCAACCATTAAATGTCAGCTGTTATATGAACAGCCCACATGATAAGAAAACTAGAGGTATAACCATGTGCTTTCACTAACACCTGCTTTCATATTCTCTAATGTGTATGAGTAAACACGAAAAGGGAGTTATTGTAACTGAAAGCTTTTTTATATGGTTATGTTTCTAGTTTCACACTGTCCTCCAGTGTTTTCCCCACATGTACCCTTTACCTTTATACATGATAGCGCCCTCTGGGGGCTGTATTTGACTACACTGAGCACACACTTATTTTCTGGTTTTGTGCGGCTGTACCAAACCACATAGTGTAGATATGAATAGAAACCAGCTAAGTGAGCACTTCCTGTGTGCAAGCTGTAGCTACAAGGCAGTCACACAACAGACCACACATGCACAGAAGCAACCGTCAGTTACATATCGTTCAATCTTGCGACGACCTCAGCTCACAGAGAGAGTCTGCTCTGATTTGCCTATCCGCCCTAGTCAAACACAGCCCTGGCCCTGCATATGCAAATGCTCAGGCATGCTGGGTAATGTGCAGGGCAGGCGGTGACGGGCCTCCCCGGCTCACAGCTGTTATCTGATGTTATCTTTGACACCAGATCAGCCTCGACATGTTGCAGCATTCAGCGTCCACGACCTGGAAACCAGACCTTTCAACTGTCAGCACCTTCGTATCAGACTCAGCAGCGTCTGTGTCACTAAAACATGCCAGAGAAATCGTGTTTTCAAGAGTGAATTTGATACGGTGCAATGCAACAGTAAACAGGAGCTTATTGCTTTAAAGAAAACACAATACATCATTTAACTGCTTAATTTGATAGAATAAGCTGGAAATAATGTAGAGCGGGACTTGATTTTAAATTGATTGGGTCACACGTGTCAGGCTGTGCAACTATTTGTTAATACCATTTTTAATATTTCTCACTGTTTATGTATTTGTTCATAAAGGGCTTACCTACATTTTTTTTCAGTCAGAGGTACATTATTTCAACCAAACTGTGTCTTAACTGTGAAACATTATTTCAATGCAAACTGTAAAGCACATTAAAAGTCTAGACAAAAAAGAGAGTTCAAGGATACTTGTTTTTTGAGGGATGACACAAATAAATGAACATTAACATCAAAAACTTTTGCTGCTAAAGTTTAAAACAAAGTTATTGAAAGTCTCTGCTTTCAAATTTACAAGTCAGAAAACAAGTAAGGACCGTGAAACTAGATGTGACATGGTTTTCGGGAAAGTTGAATGGCCAGATAAAATGCTCATTAAAATCATTGTGTTATTCTGCATGACTGAGGCTTAATTTCATGCGCTCACCAGAATCATTGTGAGTGCTTGGTATATATAGCATGAATAGGAAGAGAGATTTATTCAGTTGTTTAATTGTGGGGTCTTTTGGTTACCATAAGTTTTAGGGGGCGCTGCCTGGAAAGCTCAGTGGATTTGAGCTGTTGTGTGTGTGACGTCAGCAGTACAGCAGCAGTTTTGGCCCCAGATGTGAGCGTCGAGAGCACAACAGCAGTGTGTGACAGTAGCTGCTGTAATCCCTCTGGTGGCGATAAGACATGGCTAAACAAACGCAGCGTGAGCAGCACTGAAGCCGGAGATAAGACACACACTTGTTCAGACCTTGCCTTATCGGCCCACAGTTCATACCGCATAGTGCTCACTCTGTGTGTGTTATCCAGGTCTACGGCCATCTCATCTTGGTGTGTTGGAGGGCTCGAGGTTCATGCGGGTGGGGTGAAACAGTGGGGCAGTTTGGAGGAGTTTAACGTCACCTGATCACTTACAGCTAAGTCCCGGTAATGCCCACACTGGTCTACTGTCCTCAGCTGACAGGAAACCCTTAGGGGCAGCAACAGTGGTGGCCCAAAATCCTCTACACCCACACAATACACAAAAAGGCAGAATTCTTCACTCCCCACAGTGCTCACACACTGTTGTTCTGCTATTGCTGTCTTCAATAGGCTGTCTGCATGAGACGCGCACACACACACACACACACACACACACACACACACACACACACACACACACACACACACACACACACACACACACACACACAGGAGAAAGGCTTCATTATGAACCACCTGGAAGTGCCACAGCCAGCTGCCAGATCAGCTGAATGTCATATGGTGTGTGTCTGTGTGTTTAAAGCTGCACGGCTGAAGTAGCTCATATATTTTTCTCTCTCCAGCAGTATTTATCAGTGACATATCTGGTGATATATATATCTCCAGAAAGCATGAGTGACCTTTCTGAATTGTCATATAACTCATAATTCAACTCTAATTTTTTCATCATAATGTGCTTCTCTCTTATCACAGGTGTAATTTGATAACTGGACAAAATAGGACAGGAGAACTAGTATATTTTACAGTTTCTGCAATGTACTCATCATAACCAAGTACATAAATAGATCAATGCAGTACCATACGCATGTAATTGTAGTCTTTGTATAATAGTCAACTGGGTGTCCATGCTCTCTCTATCCACCAAGAGGTCCTAGGTCTGAAAAAGAAACCCCTGCATTAGCAGGTCTTTCCTCTGTTTGTAAAAGGTGAAATTGTCATGTGTGGGTCAGTATATGAGCAGCTTCCTGCTATGTGCGTGTAACAAAGATGAGTCTGTGTGCAGTTGCAGATAGTGCTCTGTGGAAAGAGGAGTGTTGTGTTGATTTTGTGAAGACTGTTTCCCTTTTGAGCAAGTGTGTGTGTGTGTGTCTGGTTCTGTGTGTCTCATCTATTCAGACTGCAGTGATAAAACCAGTCATTCAGGGTCAAGCATGTGTTTGTATGTCTGTTTGTATATCCTCACACACTCTCCCCGAGGGCCATGATAGTCTGAGTCACGCACACACACGGGTAATTCCAGATGAATGACAGTAGATAGCTGTGTCCTGCAGATCTGGACCGCTTTAATGAGCTGATAGGCAAATCCGTTGCTGGTTAAAGATTAAATGCTCTCCAGGGCAGCACACCTCTTATCTCAGCAGTAGGCCACAGCATAGCGGAGCCACTGGGATTATTGCCTCTGTGTGTGTTTACGCATGGTCAGGTCAGAAGTGGGCTGCTCACTCAGCCCTTGTGTGCTTTGTTATGCTGTGGCCTGTGATTGTGTCTAAAAGGCAGCGGCTCTGCAGAGTCTTACAGCGAACAGGCGATCAGGTATCATGAGTATAGATTATTAAACATTAACGTAAGAAAAAATCTTAGTAGACACTTTCATGATTCAGTAGAGTTGGGAACAACTAGCATTCAAAAGCTGGCTTGATGTAGTGCTTTTATTGCATTTGCTGTAGATCTTCAGCATCTGATGAATACAGTGAACAAGATATCCAATCTAAACTAGAGATGCTCCGATCAGGATTTTTGCAGCCAATACCGACTACCAATTTCTTGTCATCATGATCGGTACCGATCCCGATCATTCAAGCTTTAAGTTATAAGCTTTAAGCTATAAGTGATATGTAAACTCTCTGTTGACTGTCACTGTTAACCCCTTACACCCTTAAGGCATTTTTAATGATTTCACATCTAAGTAATGGCTTATACTCTACAAAAAAGAGAGGTATAATCAAGTAAATGGTTTTGTTTGATTTGATAATTACATAGAATAAATAACAAGTAAAAAGATCCTGGTTGATGATTGGTTTGTGATGTTTTTACAGTTTTATATCATGAACTGCGTGTGTGTGTGTGTGTGTGTGTGTGTGTGTGTGTGTGTGTGTGTGTGTGTGTGTGTGTGTGTGTGTGTGTGTGTGTGTGTGTGTGTGTGTGTGTGTGTGTGTGTGGATTTTTGTGACATATCAAGACACAAATTTGTATGACATGGGTATGACATAGGTATTACAAGGAGAGGGTTACTTATGAGGACAATTACCCCATGTCCCAATTTTTCAAAAGGCTTATAAATCATACCGAATATTTTTTTGTTAAGAAAGTAAAAATGTGTTTTCTGTGATGGTTAGGTTTAGGGGTATGGGTAGTGTAGGGGGATAGAAAATACGGTTTGTACAATATAAAAACCATTACGCCTATGGAATGTCCCCACAATTCACAAAAACAAACATGTGTGTGTATGTGTGCGTGCAGTAGAATAAGCCATGTTGTTATTTTGAGATGAGTCCCTCCTTTGCCTTCTCTCTTTATCTCTCTGTGAGAAAGCTGTGAGCATCGAAAGGAGGAAAGAGAACTGAGTCATTGTGGCCTGCGGTGATGACTTCTAGTCCTCTGTTTAACCCTTCATGTCCTGCAACTCCCTGCTTTTGTGCTGGCAGGTTGAAACTAATGAATTTTTACAACTTAAATTAATTTAGTTTATTCCTGCATCTCTGGGCTTATTGTGGCTAATCGTGAAGGCCTGATCTCACAAATCACCAGTGAAAATTATGGTTAGGCTCCAACATACCTGAAAGTGTATCATGCTTTAGTTCTAGGTAGCTACAGTCTGTCTGTCTGTGTGTGTGTGTGTGTGTGTGTGTGTGTGTGTGTGTGTGTGTGTGTGTGTGTGTGTGTGTGTGTGTGTGTGTGTGTGTGTGTGTGTGTGTGTGTGTGTGCGTGTGTGTGTGTATTTGTTTTGGCTATACTTGTGAGGACCAAATGTCCTCACTTATATATTGTGAAATACTTTGACAACCCACTAGTGAGGACATTTAACTGGTCCTCACTAGTTTAAAAGGCTTATAAATCAGCCAAAAGGTGTTTTATTTAAATCTAGTGTTTTGCACGTTTCTGTGATGGGCAGGTTTAGGAGTAGGGGTTGGGTTAGGTGATAGAAAATATCATTGACCTAAATAAAATCAATGGAAGTCTATGCAATGTCCTCACTAAGATAGCAAAACAATTGTGTGTGTGTGTGTGTGTGTTATTTCTACCATGGCATTTCTGGCATTTCTTGATTCTGGTTTGTTGACACATTTTTTTAAAGGATATTGATTATTGTATGACTGCCGTGCATGGCTATGAAGTAGTTTCAGGTTTGTTGTTTGTGATGCAATTTTTTTTTTTTTCTCAGAATTGTTACAAAGTTTCAGATAAACAAAGTTATTTCCAAAAAAGATTCTTAATCAATTGCACAAGGTGCATTCTATATGTTAGAGCGACAAAAACTGTGATATTCTATGGGGTATTCTATGAGGGTTTTTTTTTTTCTATTGTTTTCTTCCTTCTATATGACACAATTTTTCACAACCAGCGTGAAGAGGTCCATGCATTTTATTTTTTTTTTAAATGAAAAGGCTTGTGTTAAAAAGTCTTTCTCTGTGTGAACCGGCCATTAGTGCTTGTTCTCATCTGCCTTGCAGTTTATGTAGAAGGTGGAGCACAGATGTGCCTTTAGAGGGAACGAGACACAGATAGGGGAAGGAGATTGTTGCAATAGAAGAGCACGTCTGAACCTGCCACCACCTCTGGATCAGTTTTTTCCTCAACACACACAGACAGAGAGAGAGAGAGAAAGAAAGACATGGGGCTCCCTCTGTCTCTCTTTCTCTTTTATCTCAGAAGGGCAGAGGAATTATGGGTGGAGAAAAGGGTCATGTGACGTTGCAGCAGCTGCTACACTGAACATTTGACTTGACGAAAAGGGATTTTGTGTGTTGCTTTGTTAGATAAGCTCCAAACAGTCTTTGTAAGAGCGACAGTTTGTGAACTGAACAAAGAAGTAAACTTGAGACAGACAGGCTATGTGCTTGTGTGTGATGTTAATGTAAAGGTGTTGTGATTGTTCTCAGAGCCAGTGTGTTTGTGACTCCCTCCCATTATGCATCTGTGAGCTGGAATGTGAAAACAGTAGCGCTTTATATCTGCGCTGTGTGCGATGGATCAGTATGAAGATCAGTGTTTCAGTGCTGCTGCTGCTGCTGTTGTTTTTCATTATTAATTGCTCTGAGCGGTTCGTGTGGAGTGCAGTGGGTGAACAGGTCTTCAGAGAGCTCTTCTGTCTGTCTGCCTGCCTGCCTGTCCTGTATGTCTGTCTCTCTGCCACCCGCCCCTGTTTTACTGAAATGGCGGTGGATCTGTGATCCCCCCCCCCCCATTTTACTTTTTATGATGTTACAATAATAATAATGATAATTATTAAAACTTAAAATGTACATTATTATTATTATTATTATTTTATTACACAGAGGTAATATATTTCTGTCCATTTCTTTGCAGTTAAACCAAGCTTTTATGCTGTTAGAAAACTGAGTGTATTTGACGGTAGTTTTTCAGAAGCATTCTATTACAAATAAAATATTGAAATGCTTGAGAGCTGAACGCAGAACATTTCTGGAGTGTGTGTGTGTGGAGCATCACACACTGAAAACACAACATTATATATGCTTGAGCATATTGTGTAGATAGAAGATAGAACAGAGAATTGCTCATTCTCTCTGAATGAATGCAGAAGATATATATTTGAGTAAATTTTGCAGTCTTACTTTTGATTCATTTTATGCAAAATATTTCAGATTTAATTTTACAGTTAGTTCCTGTGAAATACATCTGATCGCAGTCAGGTGACCCTAAACCAGTCTAATTATTCAGGGCTTTCATTGATGCCTGGCCAAAACAGGGCCTGATTGGGCACCAGTACATCAGTGAGAAACGTCTCTCTCTCTGTGCCACATAATAAATTAGATATGGTAACCTTCATTTTTCCAGGCCTGTGTTCCTCTATTCTTATTCTAGTCCGGTCGGATATTTTTTATTTATTTTTTGGTGATTCTTTGTTTAATCAGTGTAAATGAGGTATAGCATATGTAATCTGTTAACGTTTTTGTATTTTGGTACAGACTCTGAGAGTGTGTGTGAATCCTCACAGACAAACCGCCTTTGACCTTGGGCATAACCTTTGACCTCTTTTCCTTCACCTCTGTCCTGCAGCTGTTAAGGACAGTGTTTTTGTGTCAGGCTGTTTACAACCTCCATGAGTTAACCCCTCAGTGTGGGGTCCATGTATTTCCTGTTTATTGCTACTAATATCTCGCTCCATTTCTCCGTTTCTCTCTCAGGCATGAGCCATGAGCCAAAGTCACCATCGTTAGGCATGATTTCCACTGCGACCCGCACCACGGCGACCGTCAGTCCCCTCACTCCGTCTCCCCTCAACGGTTCTATTGTGCCCAATGGCAGTCCTGCGTCTCAATCCGCCCACTCGGGATTTGCCGCCGCCCTCCGCAAGCTGGCTAAGCAGGCAGAGGAACCCAGAGGTAAGCCGCGACCCCCTGACATTTGATCCTTGACCCATGTGTCAGTGCTCCAAGGACTTAGATGCACTCTGGGTATTGTATTTATCATATATAACTCTTTATTGCTATGATAATTACCCTTTAGTGGAATTCAAACTGGAATAATTCGAGTTTGCTTCTCCTGCAAGTCCTGGTCATGTTTACAGGGTTTTTCCTGGGTCAAAAAATGGTCTTCGGTGGTGGCGGACAAACACGGCCATCCACACACAGTACAAAGTACCCTACCATAGGGGTGTGCGATATATATTGTCTATGATAATATCGTAATTGTTGTTTTAATGATGTGCAATCTGACATTATGAAGTATTATCCATCACTTTGCAAAAAACAAACAAAAACCTAGAGAGTGCATACACTGCGTGTTGTAGCCTTTTCGGTTTAGGTTAGACTACTGTGTGTGCGCATTTAGAGTGCACGCTCTCACTGCGTGATTTACTCTATTAAAATGCAGTAAAAATGCCCTTGTTTGAGTATTGCATTTTAAAATAATTTCATATATCATCATTATTTTATTTTTAAAACATCAAAACAATATGTATGCATTTGTAACTGCAGGTTAAATGCATTTGACACCTCTAAGCTGCATTAATCAGTCTGTGTAAATACATTTAAATGCCACTTAAGATGCAGTTTCCATGTTTCCTCTGCATTGCTTAGAATTCTATTGATACTGATTTCATTTGATTGGTAACAGCCCTATAGTGTCTTATTATTCTAATTGAATTTGATTAAATGTAATAATTTGACATAATAAATGATGCATAGGCTACTTTTAATTAGGTGAGAAAAAATTGCCCTCATAAAGGTAAAAATGCAGTTAATGCGATAAAAGGTAAAAAATCAATTTAAACTTATAGGAAAATGTAATTTCTGTCACTGCTGTGAGCTAACCACCACACAAAATATAAAGAATAACCAAAACTTTTAGAGTGAGCTGTTCACGGCAGTCCTAAACCTGTCAATTTACTAGCACAATAACACACTCAGCAAAATATTGTCTGATCATCGCTATCAACAAATTCTCAGAAAATATCGAGAGATCATTTTTTGTGAATATCGCACACCCCTACTCTACCCATGTGAACTGCGAGCCCAGTACTGAGAATAAATCCAAGAATGCTAAGAAACATTGCTAAGAATGCTATTTGTAATGTTAACATTATTTATTTATTTATTTATTTATTCATTTTCCTATCCAAATCATCCTATTTAATCATGAAATAAAAAAATAATTGCTGTCCGGACAGATCATAAAACAAAGTGCTTAGAACTATTTTATATTTAAAAATCTGTAAATTTATATGTAAAAGTCACTGAGTGACTGCTTTGAAAAGAGTAATAAAATTAAAAAAATGTAACAAATTGCACATTACAAGACATAAAGGTGCCGTCGAATTGAAAATTGAATTTACTCGGCATAGTTGAATAACAAGAGTTCAGTACATGTAAATGACATACGGTGAGTCTCAAACTCCATTGTTTCCTCCTTCTTATATAAATCTCATTTGTTTAAAAGACCTCCAAAGAACAGGCGAATCTCAACATAACACCGACTGTTACGTAACAGTCGGGGTGTACGCCCCCAATATTTGCATATGCCAGCCCATGATCGAGGCATTACACAAGGGCAGCCAGTATTAACGTTTGGATGTGCACAGCTGAATCATCAGACTAGGTAAGCAAACAAGGACAACAGTGAAAAATGGCAGATGGAGCGATAATAACTGACATGATCCATGATAACATGATATTTTTAGTGATATTTGTAAATTGTCTTTCTAAATGTTTCGTTAACATGTTGCTAATGTACTGTTAAATGTGGTTAAAGTTACCATCGTTTATTACTGTATTCACGGAGACAAGAGAGCCGTCGCTATTTTCATTTTTAAACACTTGCAGTCTGTATAATTCATAAACACAACTTCATTCTTTATAAATCTCTCCAACAGTGTAGCATTAGCCGTTAGCCACGGAGCACTATCAAACTCATTCAGAATCAAATGTAAACATCCAAATAAATACAATACTCACATAATCCGATGTATGCATGCATGACGAACACTTTGTAAAGATCCATTTTGAGGGTTATATTAGCTGTGTGAACTTTGTTTGTGCAGTGATAGAGTCGAGAGCTCGGGAGGGGGCAGAGAGCGCGCAATTTAAAGGCGCCGCAGCATGAATCGGCGCATTTCTAATTATGCCTCAAAATAGGCAGTTAAAAAATGTATTAAAAAAAAATCTATGTGGTATTTTGAGCTGCAACTTCACAGACACATTCAGGGGACACCTTAGACTTATATTACATCTTGTAAAAAAACGTTCGATGGCACCTTTAATGCACAGGTCATTTGACATACAGTATCAGATTGTTTTGTTCTGTACATTGCTATGTTTATCACTTTAATCAGATTCAATCACGCATTTAAATGCGGTTGTCAATCCAGAAACTTGCAATGCATAGTTAGCAGCATGCAAAATTAAAATTATATACACAAAGCGAGCAGATATCATTGCCATTATTATCGCAGAAGCTGTTAATTACAACGTGAAGTACACAAAGCTGCACAATTGCCAAAACTCCCATTATAATCAATGAACCTGTCTATGCTGTCCAGTGAATCTTTTATTGACATCGTATTTATATTTTAGTAATAATGAAAGGATTTACGAGCATGCAGAACTCGCTCGGAACAAAAACTGTTTTGAGCGGTGAGCAGATTCTGACTAACTTAAACACCTCTGATTGGCCATTGCATTCACGAGCTCAACAGATATGACTAAACGCTGCAAAAATACATTGTAAATAGAATCATTAGACGCTCTTCACAGAGTGCTTACACAAACACTCACAGGAGTGTTTTAAAGCAGCTGGCTATCAGTGGGTACCGGTGCTAAAGAACATCAGGTATCGTCACATTAAATTATCTTTGGCAGGACGAAGATTAATTTTGGCAGCCCCCAAAATATTTTCAGTGCAGGAAAACCCCTGGTTTAGTCACCCACTTGAGACATCATCTGACCAGCGCCAATAGTTCATGGCTCGGGTCATGATCTGATGCTGTTGGCTCTCAAGGTCCCTGTGGAGATTTGGTGAAAGATCTTTGTTTACTGAGCTGAAAATGTACATGTTGCTATTTCTAATGCTACACATTAACATGTTTGGAGGAAGTTCTGGTCAGGTTTTATGTTAGTTACAAGTAGTTGTTTATGATTGCTGAGCAATGTTGTATATTGAATATGTTTTACAGTGCTTCTCAACCCAGTTCCTGGATGAAGGTTTAATGATCTACAACAAAATGTTGCTTTGGATGATACCTTAGCAAAGATTTATTACTACAATGCTAATTTCTCACTAGAAATTACATCAAAAGTGGAAAACTTGGCCAGAAAAGAACCACCAAACACAACACAACCAAAGACGCCATTTTTATTTTAACTCAGCTGTCACTGAATCAAACACAAAGGATAGTGGGATATTTTAAGCAGTGAATACATCTGTGCTGCCTTAAAAAATCGATGAGATTAGTGCCTTGTTGCCTTCCTACATTCCTATGCATGATATATCAGCCACCATATCGGTATCAGATATGTATCGATATATATATATGTTAATTTTTAATGTTATTGTTGTCGCCCCAATAAGAAAATTTGGCTGATATTTTAAAGCCGATAAATAATGTATTTTTTCCTTCAACTGAGAGACTTTAGATGCACACTGTTCGCCATGATGGTTTTGAATTGCTTGAAATATGATTAGAATATCTTTGAAAACGAAAATACAGTTAAGTGCCACATGAAGCGCAAATCTGTCGTATAGGGAACACTACTGTAAAAGAATGTTGTGAATTCTTTGTTCACCCGTTTTTTAGTACGTTGTTATAGGATAAGCACATCCACAACAGAGTTACACCTTCATGACTTTTGCTTGTGCATTCACAGCCTTTTGTTTTGTTCAATTGCATGTTGTAATATTATGTTTATTTGTGTGTGTGTGTGTGTATGTATGTATATATATATATATATATATATATATATATATATATATATATATATATATATATATATATATATATATATATATATATATATATATATATATATATATATACACACAGTTCTTTCTCATTTGAATGGGATAGAACTGTGTGTATGTATGTATGTATGTATGTATGTATGTATGTATATATATATAAAATATATATATATATATATATATATATATATATATATATATATACACACAGTTCTTTCTCATTTGAATGGGATCACCTATTGGTTTTAGTGATGGGTTTTAGTGATGATAATCAAGTTATAAATGCTGTCTGCTGAGACCTCCATCTTAACCTGCTGTCTTTGAGAATATTTGTTTTAAATGTTTAAGGAAGTAGCCAGTTTGGACCAGATCCTGCTGCATTACTGTGTGCCCACAGAGAGTGGCGCTTGCTACAGATATGTTAATTGTGCGTGTCTGTGTACAAACGAATGGTGTTTGTGTATGTAGCTTAAGGAAGGTACATACACGTATGTACACACACATTTTCAACATGGTGTTCAACTATGTTTGTAGACAGCTTCTCAGCAGGGAAGCAGTCTTTAACAGTCTGCCAGAATCTGTGATATACCACATGCTTCCTGTCCTCTCCTGCCTGTCTCCTAGTGTGAGTGCTCTTTAGCAGACCCAGGAAGAGCTCTCCAGGGAGGTAATGCTTTGGGGTGGATGGCTCCAGCACCCTGCTGTGAAGAATGTCTCCAGTTCTGAACACAACCTCTCTGGACGTTAATGTGATGTACCCTAAGGTGTTGTGTGTAAGGCTCTGGATTTACAAGACCTCAGTCAAAGCCTGTCTGTTTTTTCCCCCCTGTGTCCCACTTTGTATATTGCCAACTATCTGTGCACTCTCTTTCTTGTTCTGTGTGTTATTTCGATTTTGACCATTCACATCTGCTACAGATGGTCTTTATATTTGACAAAGTTAGTGAGATTTATTACAGATTTTTAAAGTTTTAATAGAAACACTTAGACTTGATTGAATAAGATATATAAAAAAACACCTTTGTTCTCAGAGTTATATCCAGTGACACATTTGCTTTCCCCCAAACATCACAAAACAAACTCTGGTTGGTCGCTTTAAGTGTTGAGTAGATTGTCTCTTATGTGAGTGGTTCTTGGTCAGAATAAGCTGCAGCGTTGAGACATTATTCTGATACTCAGCAGCACTAGCCCTCAGCTAGCAGTGTTCCATCACCTGTGTTAACTCTGCCCTCTGTTTCTCTTTCTCATTATGTCTGTCTCTGTGGCCCGTCTGTGGGTGGCGTTTAAAAACAGACCGTTGATGCACACTATGATTAGGTCACTCGCACTGTTAAAAACAGCTCTGTAAACGCCTCTGCCCAGTGTCTGTCTGATTTGTCTCCAGTCCAGACAGCTGTAGGTGGGCTACAGGCTTACAGACTGGTCCAGTTGAATGGGTGATCTGAATGATGGCAGGTGGAGTGTAGACTGATGTCCAATTTCCCAAAACTTTCATTTATTTCAGCTACTTTAGAGGCAAGAGCATGAACATGCAGTTACAGCAGTGAGTTGTTCTGTTAAAAAGCACCATACTTTCAAGGACAAAACCAGAAAAGAAAGAATGAATGAATAAATAAGTGTGAATGAATGTGAAATAAAAATGTATACTACACAAACTAAATGGTGAATAAATACCTAAATAAATAAATAAATAAAGTAGTGCTGCACCAAAAGTATTTTTTTACCGAAACACTGAAATCAAAACTGAAAATAGTTAATTTAATAATCAATTAATCAAATTTATTGAATCAACAAATAAAATAAAAAACTGAGTTGTATACAAATATTTTACATTTTTTCATTAATTCAATTTATTTTTTAATTTGCTAATGTTTTCATTAAATTATAATAATCAATTATTCCATTTGTTGTTTTAAATGCATTTATTATACATTTATGTCTGTATTTATGCATTTATGTATTTTATTTATTTTATTTTCATTTATTTATTTATTTATTTTTGATGGCCGATGTTGATATCTGACTTAGAGAGCAGGGTGGCGGATATATATAAGTCTCAGACTAATGTAAAGAACACATGAATAATAATTGCTGAAATGAAATTTACCTTTATTTTACTTAATATTTATTAAATTAAAAATAATTGAAAATTAATTAAAATATAAATCTGTAAAATAAATAGACATATACTTTAGATGGTAACTTGTTTCTGTAATCCTATTACAGATTTTTTTCCCAAATAAAGAAATTGTTTAAAAAAAAGAAAAAAATATAAAAAGGTAATAAACAGTTTGCACGACCATTATGCACAGAGTACACATGCATTCTACAACTGCACACCTCCGATCATTTCACAGCTGAATTCAACTAAGTCTGCAAGGTTTGTGAAATTAAATGTTTATTAGATATTCAAAGACTTGTTTAAATTGAAATTGAAGGGTCTGACCAAATATCCACACTGACTGCAAACAAGCATTCAAATCTGCCTCAATTTAGTTAGCAATGCCCAACTTCCTACACTCCAACCAATTCCTGAGGATGACATAAAGTCTCGCCCTACATTTTTTTTTTTTTTTCTCATTCCAGAAGCTGTTTCATTTGAATATATATCACAATAGAGAAGAAAGTCTATTGCAACCTCAGTTTCATACCGACTTTAAAATCACATTACATTTTAACATTATAAAAACAATACAATCTGAAAACAAAAATAATGCATTTTAAAGCATTGTCAGAGGACAGGCAAGGGAAGAGGAGTAGAGGATCCCAAATTGCAGCAGTTTTAGTTTATTTACTAAAACAAAGTCAAAGAAGGCAATCTAGAAGGCAGGAGTCCTCATAACAGCTTCACTAACGTAAAGACAACACCAGACAGTGAATAAAACCAAAGACTATACAAAGATATAATTATCTCATCCTTTATTGTTATTATATTATATAAACTTGATATACCGCTCAGCCCTAATTTGCTGAATGTTGACAGTAGATGAGAAAGCATTACAGTGATTGCCTTTCTATTACTAATAATGTAAGACAACATATTAGACAGAACTGTTAAACAGAGACGTGAACTAATGAAGACCGAGAATGTAAGCACTGTGTGCTCATGCACTGGCTTTCTCAACAGCGTCAAAATAAAAATCCTGATTCCGACACATTGGCCAACTAGAAAAGCTCATCAGCCGATGCCGATAATTAAAAAATGGTGATATATCGGTCGACCGCTACTCAAAATTGGATTACAACTGCAAGATATCCATTTATTTCTGGGATGATAATTGGATGCAACCTGATGTCACATGTTTATGGTTGCATACTAGAAACTATTGGGGAAAAAATAGTTGCAGTATGCAGTACGCTAGTAGTACATAGCCAATCTGTCTCTCTCACAGCAGGTGTGGTGTGTGTGATTAATTAGCTGCTCCATGTGGACTTGGATATTAAAGGGCTCATCCTTTATCCAGCAGAGACAGAGACACAGAAGTGTAGGGGAGGAGTGAGTTTCTAGTTCTGGTTGAGAGGAGAGAGCGGCAGGCGTGGCCCTGGGGGGTAGGGGGTGCCCTGTTTTTTTTTTTTGTAGCCCTCCATCTGGAGAAACAGGCTACATACACACACACACAAGCACACTGTCACACTCACAAACGTAAAGGTGGCTCTGTTCCACACACTAGTAGAAGGCATCATAGGGGCGCTCTTGATCTGAAGGCTGTTCCAAAAGGTAAGAAGCATCACAAGTATGCTTCAGATAGGGCAATCCATTTGGATATTGTCTGAGAATAGGGCAGTCCTATAATGCATTATGACAGACTCAGTGAAAACATCCATTGAAGATGGTTGACAAAGCAAGATAAATATTGAGTTATAATGTAATTCATTCAGTTCTGAAAAGAATAGATAATAGGCCAGTTTAATTTTTAAATTTTTTTTTTTTTTTTTTTTTTTTTTTAGAAAACCCTCTCAGGATTTTTTAGTGGGCGGTTCAAATATTTTCTTAAAGAGGTAGTTCACCCCTGAAATGTAATTTTGTCATCATTTACGTGTTGTTACAAACCTGTAAGCTTTCTTCTATATAACACAAAAGAAGATATCTTGAAGAACAGTGTGGTCTGAAAAACATTGGACCCCTTTGGGGGAGAAAAAAAAAACTAAACTAAACACTGACATTTAATAACACGCATCCAGGTTTGGACTAAATGATGAATTTTCATTTTGGAGGAAACTATCCCAACTTTACTTTGTTCTAATTAAGATAACAACAGTGTCCATAGAAATGTTATGTATATTATTAATATATTATTGTAATATACATGTATATTATTAATATGTATATTTATACAACAGTTCTGTCTGGTTCTCGAATCTGATTGGCTGATAGCCATGCGATATTTCAGTGATAACAGCACTCCTACTGCCTTTTCACCGTTTGTATCACTTCGCTTGAAGTGACCGTCATGGCGGCCGATCAAATCAACCGTAATTTTTACAAATACTACTTCTTGTACCACGAACTGTAGTTTTAATAGTTTTTTAGGCGAGAATGTTGTTGTTTAGACCTGAAATATGTGACTCATATTTAATAACAGCGCCTATTTTACAATTTGTTTTGACGTTTTCTGAGATGCAAGCTCGAGTGCGTCAGCGGCCGTTCAGTGCTTCTGTAACCGCCGAGAACAGCTTCATCTCGGCCAGTGCCTCAGGGATTTGCCGCTGGCTCTTATAGTGGTTAAACATGAGACATAATTCAATTTGAGTACATAGAACGGTCAATCTTTGGTCTTATTAATCTATTATTTGTTCCAGAGCAAGTCGAATTGTGCTATGTTAAATTTGATAATAATAAACGTTACGTTACATCCTTATAGCATATTGACTACAACTAGACGGGACATATCAGACTCTTCTCCGCTCTTCAAATACGTAAAACATTAAACTTTATAAACATATGGTTTTTTGAGTAAAGAAAACGCTTTACAATTTTTTTTCAAACATCAGATCTTTATTTACCTTTGCATTGCACAGAGGAGATGTCCAAACTGCGTGCGCACTTCATTCAGGAGGGGAGGCAGATTAATGAGGTTTGATTGACAGTTTGAGGATCCAATGGAGTTAGGAGGTTTTGTCACAAGCTCTGTAAAATCCTTTTCATTCGTTAAATATTTGTAAAACCCACATACCAGTGTAAATGGTGACCTATTTTTTTTTTTAATAACTAGTGCTTTATGTTTGACTGAACTGTACAGTTGTGCTTATTTGTTGTTCAATAAATATTATTTTATATAAATATGTCCATTAAGTAATATGGATTGAGTGAACATTACATTAATACGCCATTAGATGGCGGCAACACTTTACAGGAGAATGAGTCAGTGAAGCACAAGAGACTTTTAAATTGAAAGGAACTTTTGCAAAAGGAAGTTGTTTTAGCGCTGTGGTGTAATGGATTCCCAAAGTTGTAAAAAGGACAAATACAAAGATCGCTTTCCTCAGCGGACATTTAAACAGACTTGTATAAAGGATATAATATTATGGACATCGACTTGAAGAATGAATGTAATGCAATATACCAGACACAGGTAATAGCCTACTCTCTCTCTCACTCTCTCACTCTCTCTCTCTCTCTCTCTCTCTCTCTCTCTCTCTCACACACTCTCTCTCTCTCTAATACTGTACAAAATTCAATGTGTTTCAATGAAGCGATTCAACGTTCCTTCGTTACTAGTTCTGAAGTGACGTTTTAGAATTAGTAACGGAGGCTTGGTCCAACTGACAACCTGAGATTTGAATCCGTGGCGGAAGGAAGTAGTGCTACACAAAAGAGTGTTTTAAAGACACTCCGTTGTTCTTATTTATTTACACACTCGTGCCGTCGAACTGTTGTATAAACGCAATATCACACTCGTAGCCGTGCGATATGGCTGTATATCAGCACGCTGTGATTACCTGCGGCACTCGGCCTGTGGCCTCGTGGACGAACCACAGCGTGCTGATATACAGCCATATCGCACGGCTACGAGTGTGATATTGCTCATTTATATTTCATAAAATATTATGACAATATATAAAAATGACTATTTGTGTGCTGTGTATTTTTATGCTTATAGTATTGCGTCTCATTTCAAAACTACTGGAATCATTTGTGAGTTGGGTCTCTTGTGCATTTTGTGACGTGTGAAGTTGCTGACTATTGTAGAGCGCATATAGAATCAGGCTCTTACATGATTCTATCTCATTGAGATGCAGCTTTGGGAAGAACAGAACTGATGTGTGTTTGTTCAGAACGGTTGTGATATCTGCTGTTTCATGGAATGAACCATGTGAGTGGCGAGCGCACCACAAAACAGTCACGTGTGTGTGTTTGTGTGTGTATACGGGGTAGCATATGGACTAAGGCGTGTTGAGTTCTGCTATCACACCAGGTGTGAAATGGGCTGTTTAATTAACTGCTGATGCTGTTCTAATGCAGCCTAAAACGTCAGTGTGTGTGTGGTCAGTGTGAGGCAGAGGTGGGTTAATAGACGAACCCTCAGAGAGCTGAGATGCACATTAATCACACCGACACACACACACACACTCTCCCTCTGCAGTGTGAAATCTGTTCATTTCACTGGCATTCAGAGCGTGACAGGAAGTGTTGGAACCTCTCGGCCATATATGGGCACGGCTTCCTTTGAGAGCAGCTTGCACAGACGCATTGCACTGAATACATTTGAATATCATTAGCATCTCATAAAAGCACACCAGTTTGACTCAGATGGTGTGTGTTTCAATAAGAGGCCCATCTGCCTGTGTGTGTTTCAGTTGAAAGAAAAGGCACCAATAAAACCTACTTGAGGGAGACCTGATGTCTGTCTCTCACATACACGCACACACTCTTGTGATGATGTTTGGTGCAATAATTTAGCGCTAATGCTCTAAAGACACATCAAATATGAATGTGTGTCTGACAGATCCACATTCACAAGAGCTGGAGAAAGGAGGTGGATGATGATGTTTGATGGATGAGCGTGTGCCGGATTGAATAAAAGAGAAAAAATCTGTAAAGGGGTGGTGGTGTGGTGGGGTGGGGTGGGGTGGGGTGGGGTGGGGTGGGGTGGAGGAGATCTCGCTGCACATGTGCCTGCAGTCCTGCTTGAATTATTCACACTGTCCTGTGTGTCACACTGGGAGAAACAAACGAGAAGACAGTGAGAAACGGCTGCAGATGAGCAGCTATCAGTGATGACCACAGGCGTCACTCCACTCCTGTGTGATAGAGAACTGCTTATATAGGCATCATAGACATCACACTCCTGACAATGAAGGCCGTTACAAAAGGTAGGAGACTTAACCATGCTGCCTCATTCCTTGCCTCATTTTGGCAAAATTCCAGGTAGAATGGCATTCATCCATTGTGGAGAAGGCAATACCATAATGCACCGCCCTAAGCTCAGTGAAAAAAAAAAAAAGTAAGATGGCAGATAAAGCCAGCAATATATAAAATAATAATAATGGTACAATTACGCATTCAATGCTGAAATATATATATATAAAAAAAATAAAAGTTTAAAACTGTTTTCAGGCTGTTTTCCAATAAATTTGTGTGTACTAAGAATGTATTCCCTCACTTCTTCTTTTGCTAATTTTGGACCACTTCTGGAACACTTTCTAGAAGAATCTTTGCGATGATTAATGTAATTCCATTCATCAGCATGTCAGCATTTGCACTCGGTTCTTATCAGTCATTTCAATCATAATAATGTGATTTTAACATTAATTATATGTTTTAATATACATCCTGTCCTCCAGTCAAAGTCGTAATTGCAGGTGATGGGGCAAAAAATGCTTCTGTATGAGTTCTTGTTTTTTTTTATTTATAACATTGATATAGTTTAACAATGTGGTTATTAGCAAAATAAGTTAGTGCCCTTTTTTAGTCAGGATGCTTCATGAGTAATGGATACTGGTTTTGGAACAGAGGTGTGTGTGTGTGTGTGTGTGTGTGTGTGTGTGTGTGTGTGTGTGTGTGTGTGTGTGTGTGTGTGTGTGTGTGTGTGTGTGTGTGTGTGTGTGTGTGTGTGCGTGCGTGCGTGCGTGCGTGCGTGCGTGCGTGCGTGCGTGCGTGCGTGCGTGCGTGCGTGCGTGCGTGCGTGCGTGCGTGCGTGCGTGCGTGCGTGCGTGCGTGCGTGCGTGCGTGTGTGTGTGTGTGCAGTAATCAGTGTGTTAATTGACTGAACAAGACAGGAGGAGACACTCGGGTCTTTACTGGGACTCAGCTGCTAATTGCTATTGTGGACTCACTTTCTGTCTCTCTCTCACTCACTCACTCACTCACTCACTCACTCACTCTCTCTCTCTCTTTCTCTGCTTGCATACATGTTTAATGGTGTGCAGCTGTAATTACTGCAGCAAGCATCTCCTCACCTCCGCTCACCTTTGCTCCTCCTTTGCTGTTGACAGAAACCTTTGTGGCATCTCTCTTAAAAGCTTTCTGCAGAGAACACCAGCTCCTAATGGCTTCTCCCAAGACAGGCCTGTTTTACAGACATCACCTGGCCATGGATGTCTTGACATATTAAGAACAGGGCTGTGATGACTGAAAACTGGTTCTTATTCAGATTATTATCCGGCTTCATTTTTAAGACAATATCGAGCCAAACCACTAAATGCACATTTTTTTCTGCCAATGCACACACAACAAATTACTCTTATGAGCTGTTTTTCTTTTCTTTTCTTTCTCTAAGTTAATCTGACTCACTTACTGAAGCTTCAATCATTCATTTCATCATGTCCGACTTGAGCAAAGAATTGTTACTCTCAGCTTGGGAGATTTAATGTACCATAGTTTCCACACCTTGTAAAATTTGATTGCTGAGAGGAAAAAAAAAAAACATCAGTTGCATTGGTGTTGGTTTATAAGTCACATTTGATTATTACTTTCAGAAATAATGTATAATGCTGGTAAATAAATGAAACATTGTAAAACATTATAAAAACTGAAAACAAACATGTTGTCATGTTCCGTTGTTTTTACAGTTTTATTTTCAAGGACTTTTAGTTTGCCTTTATTTATTGCCTTATTTATTTTGTTGTTATGGTTACTAAGTATGTTTTTATTGGTTGTCATGGCAATTCATTGGTTCATTATCTCACTCCTGTTTCCCTTCAGTTCATTATCTTAACTTGCGATCCAAGTGATGCACCTATACACTATGCACTGTGTACTTATGTTAATAGCCCCTCCCCCTTCGCTGCGTAATTAAAGTTGTGACAATTGAATGCATAAAGTGTCCAACATTCCCCACTTCCTTTTTTTCCCATTTATTTAGTGCATCATCTGGGTATATAAAGTGCACTTTTATTTTTGGAATTTTCTGTGTGAATGCGCTTGCACTAGGGGTGTGACGAGGGGTGTGACGAGATCTCGTGTCACGAGATTACTAAACTCTCGAGACTAAAATGTGACGAGATTTCTCGTCGAGGCGAAAAGTAGTCTCGTGATGTTGCCATGACAGAGTGTTAGGATGATTAGGAAAGAATATGTCACCGCTACGTTTACATTACGCCTCCACTGTCATTTTGCTTTGTATTTAAATAAAAAACATTTAATTCAGTTGGATAACGGTCGCCGCCGCTCCATATTTACAGAGTTACGTACGATCGTGAAAGTGAAAGTAAACGCGAGCGCGCATTCAAATGTGATTTCAATACCCTGCATTTTGAAAGCGGCTCCCTGATGAATGCAAATATCTCTCAATATGAAGAGAAGTCAGTCAGTTGAGTTAGTGGCAAAACCTTTTACAGTGCTTGAGTATTGTTGTCTTTTACTGCATATGATAATTCATACTCAGAAAGTAGAACTGAAATGACATTCATTACAAGATGATTAGTTAAAACATTTCAAATACACCTGCAGAATATTTTTTCTAGTCATGTATTTCGCCATTGAGGATTTCTTAAAAATAGTGTGTAAAAATCTTGTCTCGTCTCATCTCGTGAACTCAATCTCGAGTCTCATCTCGTACCTGTCTCATCACACCCCTATTAAAAACGTAATAGAATAGTGCATAAGTACGCAAATTGGGACGCACCGCATTGTATATTGCCCACAATATTTTCTGTTAATTTTCTAGTGTTGTATGTGCTTTAGCACACTGTTTCTCTTGTTGGATATCATTCTTTTGTTTTATTTAATACATTTTTATGCTGCATTTAGATCCGTTACTCTTATCTGGTCTACATCTTCATCAAAACGTAATGTATTTATGTGTATATTCTGTGTAAACAACATAAACACCAAGCATATTTCAGGCAAAACAGAATTACCAGCATGGGGGTTGTCATACACAAATGGTGTTAAAATTTAATGTGAAGAGAAATAAAAACTGAAACCCACAACATAAAACATTTCAGTATGAACACGCACACCAGTAATGTCTAAACAATACAAAGCAGACCAAAAAAAAAAAATAAACAGTAGTTTTAAATATATATATTTTTTTCAGCTGAACGCGCGCGCAAAAAAAAAAAAAAAATATATATATATATATATTTTTTTTTTTTTTTTTTTTTTTCGCGCGCGCGTTCAGCTGAAAAAAATTAATCACGTGTTAATTTATAAGCGTTAAAATATAAATTACTTAAAAAAATTTATATATATATATATATATATATATATATATATATATATATATATATATATATATATATATATATATATATATATATATATTATTTTTTATTTTATTTTTTTTTTTACATTGTACATTACAAAATTCTGTCAACATTATATATCAATATCTATATATTTCTTGTGATACATATGGAATATTCCTCACATTAAAAGAATAGTTCACCCAAAATGAACATTCCCAAACCATATGACTTCATATTAGGTGTCTTTAAGTACTACATCAAAAATCTATATACTACTTATTGTGTGCATGCATGCATACATCCTTAGCTCAGTAGCAGAACAACAGTTACGTATACAGTAAGTACTTGTAACAATTGCTTAATTTTATAATGTAAGTACATAGTAGTTAAAAAGGCTTAATATTAAATTAGACCATTTTCTTCCACAGGACACCATTCACTTTGAGTGATTGCATGGAAAAAAATATGCAGTTAAAGTGAATGGTGACCGAAGCTGTGTTCGGCTTAACATCATCCTTGAGGGTGAGAAAATAATAACAATATTTTAATATTTTTTTTAGCTGAACTATTCCTTTAAAATGAGGAATATTCCATATCTTCCACATTTTTGCTTACTTTTTACATTGGCGAGAGTTCATTGTAGACCCTGCTCACAGCGGACAGACTGAGAGAAAGATGGAGTGATAGGAGAGGTACGCTAATGATGACAGTTTTAGAGAGTGATGATCAAGCACTGGCCTGTGATTGGCTAAATGTCCATGCTGATGAAGACTTCAGGACTAACCACACCATCTCTCTCTCTCTCTTTCTTTGTTCTTTTTTTTTTTTTTTTTTTTTTTTCTCATTGTAGCTTATCCTGTCATCTGTCCTCCTTCATGAATACTCCTCCCCATACACTGTCTCCATCTAATTTTTGCCATAGGCTGTGTGTCTGTCTCTCCACTCCTCCATGAGACATGTATTTATATAGTGTGTGTTCTTTCCACTTCAAACTGTACTAGTCAAAAAGAAACTGGTGTGCACAAGTGCCAAGCTGCATTTGTAAGAAGCTGGTGCAGTGTTTGCTTGCAATGTTTTAGTTTCAGTTTGCTTTTATTTACAAGCTACAATCATACACAGAGACAGCATGATATTCATTCTTATCCATATGTTTAAGGAGACACAAAGTTGACTACTAAATCACTAATGAACTGTTTCTCTCCTCTTTCCTGTCTTTTTAGCAGGATCTTCCATCAGCAGCGAGTCGTCTCCTGTCTCATCTCCGGCCACTAACCACAGCTCCCCAGTCAGTACACCCAAGCGGGGCCCCATGGGTCCAGTTATAGTGCCTCCTGGGGGCCATAGCGTACCCAGTACCCCACCTGTGGTCACTATAGCCCCCACCAAAACAGTCAACGGCCTGTGGAGGAGCGAGAGCCGACCTGTACGAGAGGTAGAGTTAAACATTTACTTCGACACAAAAGTTCTGTTCCAAACCCTAGTGAGCTGTCTCACTGGATACATAGACAGTTTCCTAGCTGACATGCTAACAGAGTTGTTTCTGAGGTTCCGTTCAATCATGTGTTAGTCCCACAGTTGATTTCAGTGGAACCTTACATTAGCATTTTCCTTAAAGGGTTAGTTCACCCAAAAATGAATTGACATAGTAAACACAGTACAGCACTTCCGGGTTCTACGTCAGAACGCCGACTCCGTATTGGCCAATACTGTACATGTGAGCAGCATGATGCATGTGTGTGCTGCTGACACAGGAACTGGCCAATAATGAGTTGGCATTCTGACGTAGAACCCAGAAGCGCTGCACTGTGTTTACTACATCAACAGTGTAGGAGACCGACAGTAGAAAGTTATTGAATAAAGTCGTTATTTTTCTTTTTGTTTTTGCACACAAAACATATTCTCGTCGCTTCATAACATTAAGGTTGAATCACTGTAGTCACTTGGACTATTTGAAAAATGTCTTTACTACCTTTCTGGGCCTTGAAAGGTGCAATGACGTTGCTGGTTCAGAAACCTCTCAGATTTCATCAAAGATTTCTTATTTTGTGTTTTGAAGATGAATGAAGGTCTTATGGGTTTGGAACGACATGAGGGTGAGCACTTAATGACAGAAATTTCATTTTTGGGTGAACTAACCCTTTAAAGGTGCCCTAGAACGTTCTTTCACAAGATGTAATATAAGTCTAAGGTGTTTCCTTAATGTGTCTGTGAAGTTTCAGCTCAATATACCCCATAGATTTTTTTTTTATTCATTTTTTTAACTGCCTATTTTGGGGCATCATTAACTATGCGCCGATTCAGGCTGCGGCCCCTTTAAATATCGCACTCCCTGCCCCCGAGCTCTCGACTATAATACAGTGTATAAACAAAGTTCACACAGCTAATATAACCCTCAAATGGATCTTTACAAGATGTTCGTCATGCATGCTGCATGAATGCTTCGGATCATGTGAGTATAGTATTTATTTGAATGTTTACATTTGATTCTGAATGAGTTTGATAGTGCGCTGTGGCTAAAGCTAACATTATACACTGTTGGAGAGATTTATAAAGAATAAAGATGTGTTTATGCATTATACAGACTGCAAGTGTTTAAAAATGAAAACAGCGACAGCTCTTGTCTCTGTGAATACAGTAATAAACAATGGTAACTTTAACCACATTTAACAGTACATTAGCAACATGCTAACGAAACATTTAGAAAGACAATTTACAAATATCACTAAAAATATCATGTAATCATGGATCATGTCAGTTATTATTGCTCCATCTGCCATTTTTCACTATTTTTCTTGCTTGCTTACCTAGTCTGATGATTCTGCTGTGCACAGCTCCAGACGTTAATACTGCCTGCCCTTGTGTAATGCCTTAAACATGGGCTGGCATATGCAAATATTGGGGGCGTACATATTAATGATCCCGACTGTTACATAACAGTCGGTGTTATGTTGAGATTCGCCTGTTTTTCGGAGGTCTTTTAAACAAATGAGATTTACACAAGAAGGAGGAAGCAATGGTGTTTGAGACTCACTGTATGTCATTTCCATGTACTGAACTCTTGTTATTCAACTATGCCAAGGTAAATTCAATTTTTGATTCTAGAGCACCTTTAAAAACATAAAGACATTAAGTTTGTTAAAAGTGATAGTAAAGACAAAAAAAATCTAATAATATTTTGAACTTTATATTCATTAGAGAATCCTTAAAATATGTATAATGGTTTCCACAAAAATATTAAGCATTCAGCACAGCTGTTTAAACTGTAATAATAATTAGAAATGTTACTTGAGCACATATTAGAATGATTTCTGAAGAACCATATGGCATGGAAGACTGCTGTAATGGCTACTGAAAATTCAGGCGTTTTTGAAAATTGTTGTTTTATGAAATTATGCTTACATTCACAATCAAACATGCACAGTGCTGGTTTTCCATATGGCTTGTAAATCACAGTGTGTCAGAATGTGTGTGACATATGTTTGGGTGACATACAGCCAAACAACAGGACCAGCCCCCATCACACACACACGCCCTCTGCCCCCCGGTGTTAAACAATGGCCCCGCAAAGGCACTAAACATCTGTGTTCTCACCCCCTTCAAGCGCCTGCAGTCAAGTGCAGATCTTGCTTGTAAGAGTATGTGCACACTCACTTTGATTAAGGATTACGGTCATCCTCTAGTCACACTTATGTGCTACGTTTGTCCACTGTTACACTCACCCTGAGAAACTGAAATGGAGCTGGCATTCAGCCGGGGAATCTGTGATGCAGAGTGAGAGAGATGCAGCGTTCTGCTCTCTGATCAGCCTCATCAGCATTCTCTTCCAGCTGAGGTTGTTTGAACACTTCTGACATCACTGTTGACAGGAGGGGTTTGACTGCACATTCTGAAGGATTCTAGGTCAGTATAGTTCAGGATTAGGGTTAGGGGCATGGGTACTCAGGTCATAGCTCACACACACGCACACAGTGAAAGAAGAGTGCTCTGTCTGCTGCTCAACCCTTATTATCACTGAGTGTGTGTGTGCATGTGGTGGGGCGTGGCGTGGTGTGGCGGGGAGGGGCGGATGGGGGTGTGGGGAGGGTTAGGGTTTAATACCGTAAACTGAGGCTCTATAGATGTCCCCCACTGCCTCGACCTCTGACCCTCTGGTTACATAAGCCTGCAGAGAGAGATAAAGAGATCATAAACTGTCTCCTTGTCCGCTTACTGTAACTTCAGTATGATTTTTCTCAACTGGTGTCACACATAGTTGTATGAGTTTTACTAAGATGTGTCATGTAAGTGTGGGGTCCTCCCTCTGCTCAGATGGCGTATCTTCCTGCCTGACTGACTGCCAGACAAAAGCCACAGAGACATAGAGACAGAGGGGCCAGGCATTAGGTGGCCCCGGGCTCCATCACAGCACACTCCTCCTTAATTTTTAATGTGCCTAAGCCGCACCGCACACCTGTTGGCCTGTATACACACACACACACACACACACACACACACACACACATTTATAGCTCTATAAAAGAGGACATGTCATAGACTTCTGTTGATTTCACAAGCTAATTATAATGGCTGCAGTGTAACCTGAGCCAAAGCCCAAAAGAAAATGTTGACATGTTGTTTAATTCTTTTTTTTTTTTTTTTTTTTTTTTTTCAATCGAGATTGCCAGGTTTTGTCAACTTTTGTCACAATTTTGTCACCAAACTCTGGCTAGTAAACCCACATGTACACACAGAGTTTGTAATCCAGTCAATGACCAGAAGTGGGAGTAACAGTTACTATTTACTCTATATTATTGTTTTGATTTTTTTTTAACCAGTTAGAATGACCATAAAAATGTGATACTCTATTTAAAAGAGATTAATTTAAAAATCACCTATTGAGCACATCAGCATTAATATTGTTAATAAAATCTGATAATTTTCAGTCAGGTCCACTTATAATGTTATCAAGATTTTTACACCATAAACCATCCTAATTTACAAGTAATAACCTATTATCTATCCTGTTTTTGACTCTTTTTCAAACACTTTTGAACGTTTTGATAGGCATGACGCATTCGAGACTTGGAAGTAAACACCCACTGCTATGATTGGGTAATAGTTTTGCATATTAAAATCATTTTCAACGTCCCTGCCATTATACTTGTGGAATAGTTTTGCAAACTTCCGATGTTGAAAAATATCCAGTTACATAGTTGAAACATTTATGCATAGTACATATGCTTTATAATTAAGTCATGGTTGTGGCAAATAAAGTTTACTTTGGAATTAAGATACAGAATTATGAATGAATGTGCCATTGTTTGTCACATGTTAATCATAGTTCATCCTTTTTGATAAACTGAAAAACGTATAGATTGTCATTTGCAGTGTCGAGTTTTAAATAAAATTAAAGGTGTTGTATGTCTTACTGATGACAAACAGAAGATGTCCGTCACTGAAGCTTTTATTCATGATTATAGCGAGTGCCTTAGATCACAACAAAAACAGCGTTCTCTACATGCTTTCTTCTGTAATCCAACACATCAACCCCATAAATGCCAAAGCAAAGAAAAAAACAGCAAATCAAATGTCACATATTACTCCAAATACATTGTTTTTTATGATATATTACTGTTTCGATGGAAAACAGTATTTTACTGTGTACATTTTTGTTTTTACAGTTATTTTTTAGAATCTGATTACTGTCAGTGTTGGTCTGAGTCTGTCAGTGCAGTGTGCATTGGCCTTCATGTGTCCTTGATATTTTTATTATGTAAAAACTGGTTAATAAAAAAAATGCAATAAGGCATTTAAGGTCATGCAATACAGTGAATATACTCCACTGTCTGTCATGCCTAACAGCATCCTTTAATCGTGACTATACTACTAAAAATATAGCACAACCTCTCATAGTTTTTTTTTTTTTAAATTAACACCCTGCAGATTCCCAACATAGCAGAAAGGTCACATGGAAGATGTTCACAGCATTCGACAGCCCCAAAGATCTCTATCTGTTTGATTTATATTTGTGTTAAATGAGAGACGCAGAAATGTCCTCCAGACTCTGTTAATGGCGCTTTATGGATTTCAATAACCTCTGTACGCTGCAGTTAAATGTCATTAGCCATGGCACGCATAAAGAAAAAGCGACGTGGTTAATGGTGAGGTCTTTGCCTTCTCCAGCAGCATGTTCTTTGCTCAATAAATGGATCAGGGTGGGAAAAGTTAGTGGTCCATCTCAGGATTTCCTATTTAATCTGTTATTTTGACTTCATTTGTCTCATTTGTACCACTTTTCTTGACGACTGCACATCGTACACCTTCCTCTCCTCCCGCAAGAGATCATGGGAATGATAAGAGAGGAAGACGCGGTTCAAAGGGGTGCATGTGTGTGCACGGTTGGAGGTTGTTTTGTTGCTAAGTAAAGCGTGTTATACAACAAGTGGCGAGGGAGAGAGTAAGTCACAACATTAGAAGTGATTCATATTTGATGTCGCATCCTGCAGTTAATGGTGCTCTAAATGGGCTTTGCTGTAGTGTTTACAGCAGTGTTGTTCCAGGTGTGAAAATTCCATTCATTTTCTCATCAGAGGAACGTATAATATAACCATATAGACTTTTAAAGACAGACATACCTTGAGCTCTGATGTTAAGCAATTATATGCTTCTTACATTTTTAAAATGTATTTAATAGTCAAATTACTGGTGAAAAACTACTGTATACTGTACCCATAATTCTAAAGAGATATCAACCAATCAGAAAAGTTACACATGAAGCACTGGAAATAATGAGTCTCCCTACACTCTCAACAGTTTATATATTGGAGTGTTTTGCAATAAATGTAAAGTAGATTGTTTATGATTATAATCAATGACTGTAAGTCACTAGTTTTTGTGTTTTACTGTTCACATTCTGTATTGTCATTTACAGTGATTCTTTCGTCTTGTATCCTTTACCTTTTTTAGCAATGTTGTGATTTATCCTAAAGCTGGTTGGTTTGGATCAAGTCTCTCTTTTTTTTTTTTTTTTTTTTTTTTTTTGAAGAGCGGAGGGAATGAATGGGAAAATACTTCTGGAACCCACTCTATGTTGTTCCTTATTAGGAGGTTGTTTTGCTCTGCTGTCTCTCTTCTTGTCTCTTATTTCCCATCACACTGTCACACCAGAATGAGTTTCTGTCTCTGTCTTTGGGTGTACTCACACTAGGCGATCTGAACCGTGCCCGAGCACGTTTGACCCCCAAAGCCTGGTTCGTTTGACTAGTGTGATTGTTCCGTATTGTGCCCAGGCACGGTTCGCTGAACCTTGCCCTGGCCCGCTTGAAGAGGTTGGCAGTACGCCGAGCGCAGTACGCATGTAGTGTGATCGCTAACCATAACGGAGCACGAAACAGCTACTACTCTTGTGTGCGCTACTGCCATCATTACGACATAAAACATCTTCTGTTAGTACTTGGATAGTACACTTTTCAATTTTTCAAATAAATAATTAAATTATAAAAAAAAAAGAAAATAAATAAAAAAGAAAAATAAATTAATAATGATATTTAGGTTATAACAGGTCTGGTTCTCACCTTACTGATGAACAGGAATTGTAGCTGCAAATTCCTCCATCAAAGTCAGCTGCCCCTGTAATAATCTTCTGATACGTGCAGCACAATCAAGTGAAAATCGCTGCGTGGCATAAATGATAAATCTATTAGGCAGTCTATTAGCGAAAGCACTTTTCTTCCTGTTTTCTTCAAAACAAGAAGTTGCATCGTAAATGATGTAAGCATGCTCCGGCCCAGAACATTAAGTGCAATATGAGTGCAGGCCAGCGGGTGAGTGGGGACGGGGGGCAATCACTCCAGGCCTCGGTACAAGGCAACCATGCCTAGTCTGAGTATGCCCTTACATAAACTGTGTGTTCAGTGTATCTTCTGCCTTATTTCACATACTTCTTTGTCCAGGGTTCCCCCAGGTCCTTAAAATGTCTTAAATTCAGACTGAGATCATAAAAAAAAATCGTATAGTACAGGTCTTAATTATCATTTTAAGAGGTCTTAAATTAGGGGTTGAAAAAACAGGAAGTGTTATATGGCAATTGTGATTATTAAACTTTAAAAAGTTGCACGTTCAGGTTGCGTGTTCATGTGCATGTTTGTTTTTTTGTTTTTGTTTTTTTGATATTATTTATATTTTGGTTACACAAACTATTTTATCTCTTGGCTGCACTGACACAGGAAGGAAATACAAAAAAAAAAAAAAATCACTTTATATTTAGATTTTACTTTAACACTTTACAATAAGGTTCATTCGTTAACATTAGTTCAATATATTAGTTAATGTGAAGTATAAATGAAATGCACTTCTACAGCATTTATTAATCTTTTTTAATGTTAATTTCAACATTTACTATTACATTATTAAAATCAAGAGTTGTATTTGTTAACATTATTTAATGCACTGTGAAGTAACGAACAAACAATGAACAGCTGTATTTTTATTAACTAATGATAAAGATTAAAAAATACAGTAGCAAATGTATTGCTCATGGTTAGTTCATGTTAGATAATACATTAACTAATGTTAACAAATTAAACTTATTGTAAAGTGTTACCAATTTTACTAGTATCAGCACAATAATTTTTTTTTATTACCTTTCATCATTATTATCCTATCAGCAAAATGTATTATCGATTGACCTCTAATTCATACGTATTGATATGTTAGTACACTTGTTGTGTACCCTGTATTGCAGTGAACAATAGACAATAGAGATGGGCTCTGTCCTGCTAGTGTCCCACAGTCCCCTCAAAGCACAGAGCTGGATTTATGATAAAACATTTATCTTTGAATAAAATCAAACTTGGCTTACTTCCAAATTTCGTGTTCGGCTGATAAAAAAAAAGTTTGGAGCTGGAGCATGTAGAGTATATCAAGGTACTATCTGCATTCTGAGTGGTTTTGAGATATTGAGCTTCAAAGTTTTTGCATTCCATTTGACTCTTTTTTTTTTTTTTTTAGAAAACAAAAAGGTTTTATCTACAAAGTCACAAAATGTACACAACATAAAAAAAAAAACCACATAATGTAAATAAGTTATCACAGAATAAGAATATGTAAATAATTCAGTTTTGACAAAAATGTCAGATAGAACTTTATAATTCCAAGGGGACGAGGTGTTGAAAGTTTTAGGCACATCTGAGAAGTACTGTAGATTCTGGGGTTTGCTTGGGGTTGGGTAGCATGTGTGTGTCAGTGTGTGGGATGTTCATTTGGAGGCAGCCTTCTTTCAGGACTCGATTCTGTTCTCAATGTGTTAAAGAACTTGTAATTGCACACTTCTCACAAAAAGCACTTCTCTCTTGTCTTTTTAGGCCGAGCCAGGTCCTCGTGGACTCAGCCGGGACAGGTTAAGTTCAGAGGCTTCTTCTACCCAAGAGAAGGGGGGTCCCACTGTCCCAGCCCACCTAATTGGAAACCCTTATGCATTTGGCTTGACGCCTGCATCTGTGATGCAGGACTCGCGCTTTCAGCCCCTTAAGTGAGTATTACTGACCTCCTTCCTTCCCAAGAGTGCTACTATACTATTATTGAAATTCTCGTCTTCCCTAAAATGCAGTGATTAAAAAAGCAAGGTGAAATACACTCAAGTTATTTATTCATTATGGTAAAGATAATTATAGTTTCATATTTTGAGTGATGATAATAATAATAATAATAATAATAATAATAATAATAATATTAAGACATTTGTTGAAACATGTTAGGAAGATTTTGTATGTGCAGTACAATGGTCTAAAAAAGTGTCTGTTCATTTAAGTCACACTTAAAAATATATGAATTGTACTGCATTACATGATAAAACATCAAATAAAAAAAAAAATAGCACAAACACACACACACAAAAAAGATTTAAAATGCTTTGAAATAAATCACACCCTTTTTTGTGGCTTGATATGCACACTAAGCCATATCACAATTTGGATTTTTGTTCAAAACACAACATTAGAGATCTTTTACCCTATGATAAATATAAAAATATTTTCAGTTCATTATGAAACTGTGGTGGGACAGATTAAATGCGGGCCGCCACAGTCTAAGTAAATAATGGTAAACTCTGGTTAATTGTTAATAAAAATACAACTGTTCATTGTTAGTTCATATTAGCTCAGGTCCATTAAATAATATGAAAAGGTAGAACTTTTCATTTTAATAATGTATTTAGTAAATGCTGAAATTATATAAACTAATATTAATATGCTTTGGTAATATTTTTCATTGTTAGTTCACAAACTATTGTAGTTAACTACTGTTAACAAATGAAACCTTATTGTAAAGTAATACCTTTCCTCTTTGTTACAGTCATTTTAATGCTGAAATTTGCAAGATGTGTGGAGAGGTCTTAAAGTCTCCCATCTAGTGTTGTCATAGTAACAAAATTTACCGTTTCAATACCCGTAAAATTTCCGGTTCTCAGTACCAATTTAGGTACCATAGCAAAATCTACTATTTTAATAGTTATTTTTATTTTACTATTTAAAAATAAAAATATTAAATAAATGAAATTAGTTGATTATTAATGCTATTAATAATTATAACTTAATAATACTTAAAAATTGCTTTTGATTCACATGTGCTGAGCCACAAAAACATGAGCCTTCAAATATTGTTCAATTAAGTAAGCATTGCATTAAAAAGATCAAACGAAAAGTTATAGACTGAAAAACATTACAGGTAAGAGAACAAGTGGCAGTTCTATTGCACTTTCATTGCAAGACTTATTGCACAGATCTTATCACAATGTCAGACATAGAAATTTCAGGTTCAGACCCTGCATTTTAAGACATTTTAAAACTTTGCAATGTGTACTTGTGTAGCAGAATAGAAACCTTTGAAAACAACTGCCTATAAGTGGGTACCAGATTGACCCAGTACTATTGGTACTGCAGGCTGCTATCGTTACATTTTTAATTTTAAGTATCATCTTGGTTCCGAAGTATCATTACTTTTGACAAAGCTACTCCCATCCTACTTCAGGCACAACTCATGTCAGCACATCCTTGTCCTTTTTTATTTTTTATTGGCTCTATTGCTTTAAATTATCTTCCTCTGTTTCGCTGACAGCCTGCCTCGTCAGATGCCCCATGCTGTGCCCCCGACCAGTGTTCCCGAGGAATATCTGAGAGGGTTTCGTCCTTACACCACAGCTGAGGAGCTACGCATGCCCTCGTTACCACTGGGGCTTGATCCTGCCACTGCTGCAGCTGCTGCTGCCTACTACCATCCTGGATATCTGCCCCATCCCTCCTTCTCACACTACAGGTACACAAACATGCAACAGCTAACACATTTAAACCCCTAGAGACAATAACAGAACAAGAAGTGATAATTCTGTCATCATTTACTACTCACTCTCAGATAGGGCTGGGTGGTATGTAATAGGGATGTCCCGATCAGGTTTTTTTGCCCTCGAGTCCGAGTCTGAGTCATTTGATTTTGAGTATCTGCCGATGCCGATACCGAGTCCCGATCCGATACTTCTATAATACATCAAAAAAAGAATAAAGAAGAGCAAAAAAAAAAAAAAAAACAGATCCAGGACGTTCCTTATTTTTTATTTAATTACAAACAGAGCACTTCTGTGAGGTAGCTTGAACAATCAAGTAATAAATAACATAAATTGTTCACTTCACTTCACTTTAGTGCAACAGTAAATATAAAAAAAGGCTAATATAAAAACAAATATATTTGGTTTGATTTGGGTATGCTGCAGTCTGTGTAATAACTAAAATAATGTTTATATATATCATATTTTCTGGCTAGTTTACTTTAGTTTTTTATAATACACCATACTTTAACCCAAACTGAATAATAAAAAACAAGTTTAAATGGGTAAATCTTCTATTATTATTTTTGATTCTTAATTTTCTTTTCTGTCATACTCAAATTCTTGTTAAAACACATTAGACATGCGTATTGTGTGCATTTTGAACACTTTTTGTGTGAAATTATATTTATTTTGTCCATCAAACGTGTGCTTTCACTTTAATTACGCGTCAGCAGCCAGGGGCGGACTGGCCATCTGTGTGATCTGGAGAATCACAGAACGGCCGGTACTGCAGGACGGCCGGCGGGCCGGCCCACCACCCGCCACGCACGCAGTCATCATCTGTTTTTCCCCCACTAATCTGTTTCACACTCCAGTACTGTAGGTGGCAGCAATGCACCTTTAAGTTGGATGCCAGCTGCACTGGCCGTGGCCGCCAAGTAAGCAGCAAAGACGTTAGATCAGTGGTCTCAAACTGCCAGCCCGCCCACCCCCTCTAACGTTACCCGGCCCGCAACTGATCTCAAAAATAAAACATAATCCGGCCCGCTAAATTATTATTATTATTATTATTATTATTCTCTAGTTGCTACCTGTCTGAAAAAGTCACCGTTCTAAGGGGCACATATCGCGTCACATAAGCGGCCGAGCCGCATTCTCCTTTCCAATGCGCTTTCGCTCCAGTGGCGTCTGTCGTTGCTATGTAACCATGAGCCGCGCTCTCAATCGCTTCTATTATGAGCGCGCTTGCCTAAATTACAGTAAAAACACTCGACTTTAAGTCACGAGCGCCGATTTAAACCACCGAAACGCGTCCGATGCAGCCATTAAACGTTACCGATGCTCAAACGGCATCTTGGACAAATGTGGCCCAGCTGTGTGAGCACAAGCGCTGCAGGTGTCTGTCAAAAAACAGAGGAGTGTACAAATGTATTCAGGGATTGTATTTGTTCAGTACAGTGTTGTTCAGTGCAAGATTTTAATGTTATTTAAGCTAACATAAAGTAAGGGAAAATACTTCCACTAGATGTTAAAAAATAATAATGTATGTAACAATGAGAGATTTTTTTTTTTTTTTTTTTTTTTTTTTTTTGGCAAAATAAAGTTGATATATAGCTCCAGTTTTTTTGTTTATTTCTGACCCCTCCATGCCACAAGTACTATTTAAATTAATAGCATTATATTAGTAATAGTATTATATAATTATATTACACTCTGTAACAATGAGAGAGACACTGCTGTTTACATTTAGTATGGTAAATAAGATATTTATAGTATAGGTATAAAAATATTTTAGTAGGCCTAATGAAATTTGAAGTAAATGAGAAATAATGCAAAGGAAAGTAAATTTTCTGAAATGTTGCGCTTTCTTGCGCATGAAGGATAATATGGCCCTCCTATGAGGTGTCAATCACAGAAACGGCCCCCCGACAATTTGAGTTTGAGACCCCTGCTATATGAGTATTCAAGTTAATCTAGAACAGGTGTGTCCAATCCTGCTCCTGGAGGGCCACTGTCCTGGAGAGTTTAGCTCCAACCCCAATTAAACACACCTGAAGCAGCTAATCAAGGTTTTTAGGCATACTGGAAACTTCCAGGCAGGTGTGTTGTGGTTAGTTGGAGCTAAACTCTGCAGGACAGTGGCCCTCCAGGACCGAGTTTGGACACCCCTGATCTAGAATAATATGCTTTTAACACAACATCTAGTCAACATCAGTGCTATTGCTATAATTTGGATGGTATAGTATCATGAGCCACAATTAAAGTCTTGTGACACTCATGCCAGGCGTTATTGTTGTTGTTGTCGAGTTTCCGCACGCTGATTGCTTTGGGCCGGGCCTAGTCAAAGTCCAGGGCCGTTTTTTAGTCCCAGTCCGTCCCTGTCAGCAGCGCAGCGTGTGTCTCAATCAGCTCCCTAGTTCAGTAGTCAGGGCACTGATCAGGGTATCAGCCACATTCACTTTCAGTATATACTGATTCACGACCTAGGGAGCTAGGGAGCTGATTGAGACACAGGGATAGACTCGGTGCCGAGACGATCGCGGCACTGCTGCTTACGCGACGCTCCTGCCTGACGCTTTACGAGCTGCTCCTGCTGCCTGTGTGAATGCATCCGTTGGTTAACATGCACGCTGAAAAAAATATGCGCTACTCACGCGCCGCTTACGCTTGCAGTGTGAAACAGGCCTAACTCTGTGCCACCGCATCACTATAGATGTGTTAAAAATAATGAGAATATATATATACATATATATCCGAGTCCTGATCGGGAGGTAACGTCTGATTCCGATCGAGTCTGAAACCACATGATCGGGCCCGATTTCCGATCACGTGATCGGATCTGGACATCCCTAGTATGTAAATATATCCATGTAGCAGATTAAAACGTGACTTGCGTGATGTTAAAAGAGTTAAGCGCAATAAGCTGTGAAAAACAAACTCAATGCGGTGCTCGTGCTGACTGCTGACACCTCAGAAGCACACACACAGAAAGATGGCTCTCTCAGACAGCATGCAATGCCAAATTCAGTTTTCTTTCGTGGCTTATTGTGATTTAAATGCTCAAATACACCGACAATTATGTCAAATTTCTATTGCATAGAGCAGGGATGGGCAACTTTCGTCCTGGAGGGCCACTACCCTGCAGAGTTTTGACCCAACCCTAATCAAATACACCTGCTCAAGCTAATCAGTGTCTGCTGGACTACATGCAGGTGAGTTTTTATCTGGATTGGAGCTAAACTCTGTAGGACAGTGACCCTCCAGAACTGATGTTGCCCGTCCCTGGTGTATTCACATAAACACAGTTGGTTATGTCTTAAATGTACTTAACAGTTGGGTAAAACTCAGATGTGTATATTTGGTCCGTGCGTTCGGTCTAAAAGTGACACTACTGCTATCTGTGTCATTTAATGTTAATGAAACAACAAAAGAAGTTTAGCAGAGTGTTCACACTGCTCTTTTTGCATACATGAATATGAATATGATTCTTACTGTTCCACTCCAAAACATGGGGAAACTAGTGGCACTTATTGGAATTACAAAATTAAAGCATATTTTGCAAACGCACCAGGTGTTATGAGTAGGCAATTGAGTAGACTAACACTCTGTCTAGAGCGGACATGAGCATCTCACTTATAATAAACCCACTCAACATATCTGCACTAAGTGAATTTATAGACATGACACACCACAACTGTTTGAGGCTGTCTACACTGGACAAATCAAAGTAAACATTATAAACTGGTACAGTTGTCTTTCTGAACAGGTGCATGATGATGCTGTATGTTATTAAAGCATCCATTGTATTGCGTTGCATCACAATGCCCTGTTTAATTAAACATGTTCATGCCCTGTTTAATCTTTTAAGGTCTAAATGGAGCGAATTTTGGCTTGCACTTCTGTAACCGAAGCTGAATGTTTTTTCCCCATGTAATGCATCAGTCGTGGTCCCACACTGGGTAAACACCCTTTGGCTCCGCCTGCTAGAGTAGCCACACCTCAAACTTTTTTTGGAAAATCAACCCATGAATGGCATACTGATAGTAGTCATTGGACAATAAACTGGGTTAAAAGACTGTATTATAACATAAAAAATCTTACTTGAGCATTTAAAACGGCAGATGATATAACTTCCGCATAAAAACAAAACGTTATCGTCAGATGGTGAGTTTGTCATGGTTTGAAAGAGCCACACTGTTTTTTAGAGAAGTCAATCTATGAATGGCTTATTTATAGCTTACTATGCATCTGTTTGTTCTAACAGTTTGTGTAAAGTATATCTTTGTCTTTCATAGAATGGATGATCCATTCTGTCTGTCAGCGCTGAGGTCACCGTTCTATCCACTGCCTACAGGGGGAGCTCTTCCTCCTCTACACCCATCTGCAGTACACATGCACCTACCTGGGGTTCGTTACCCTGGAGACCTAAGCCACCCCTCACTGTCTAGCCTTCAGTCAGAGAGGTATGAATCAACACCTTGATTATACGTCAACATTAATACCAGAATATATCAATGTATTTTCAATTGATACATCACTATACTATATTATATTGAACCACAGTCATTTTTTGTAATGGTAATAGCCATACCGCTCAAAAATATTAGTTCAGATATTATTTTGTATACAATATATATATTTATTGAGCTCATCTGTATGTGTGTGGTGTGTTTCCACAGACTTCAGATGGAGGACGAGCTGCGACAGAGAGAGAGAGAGCGAGGGAAAGAGCGAGAACGTGAGGCAGAGCGAGAAAAAGAGCGCGAGCGAGAGAGGGAGAGAGAGAAAGAGCTGGAGCGTGAGAGAGAGAGAGAGCGAGAGAGGGAAAAGGAGAGAGAGCGTGAGAGAGAGATGGAGCGACAGAAGGAGAGGGCGGCACGAGAGAAGGCTGCGGAGAGCCACTATCTGGCTGAGCTTCATGGGCTGAGAGGCCCCCCAGATGACAGGGCCAAATCTGCAGACAGAATCACTACGAACAGACCCGGTATGAACATTTATTTACATGTGCTGAACCACAAAATGGGTATGAATGCTTAAGTGAATGCTTGATAATCCCAAATATTTAGGAAGTAACTTGTTGTTTTTGTTAGATTCACTCCACTGGTAACAGATAAGTAAAATAGATCTTTTGTTCCATATTGTGACATAAACCAGAGTGAAATGGATTATCGAAAGAAAGAAAAAATGTAATGCACTGGCATGGTTCTGTCCATCGGTTGCTGTTTGGATTGAGGCAGATCTGAATGCAATTGTATTAAAGGGCCAGATTTAAGCGGACTAAATTATTGGAGAAGTCTGGCATGAAAACTATGCTTGGATGAAATAAAAAGATGAATAAGATGCATTTAGGTAATGGATAAGGGTGCATTATATAATTATGCCTATAATTTCCCCTCAGATAAAACCAAAGAGCCCATCCTTACAACCCCTAAACCTATCCAGCCTGGACTCCACCACTCTCTAAACTCCACCCACCACCCTGTGCCCAGCCTTGTCTCTGCCCATGGCATGTATCTGGGCCCTGGGGGGGCGGGACCTGCCGGTCTGACAGCAGCGACCATGCTGCAACGCACTAATGAGGAAGAGCGCTGGTTGGCCCGGCAACGAAAACTACGACAAGAGAAAGAGGACAGGCAGTACCAGGTGTCAGAATTCCGTCAGCAGGTCCTAGAGCAGCACCTGGACCTGGGCAGACAGGGGGAAATCGCAGATCTGCATATAGAGGGACACAGGTAGGGGCGTTTTCACATCGGCAGTTGAGGAGTCTGCAACAGTGTTTTCCAACCCTGTTCCTAGAGGCACACCAACACTACACATTTTCAAACTCTTTCTAATCAAACACACCTGATTCACAACTCATCAGTTCGTTAATAGAGACTCCAAGACTTGAAATATATGGGTCAGATAAGGCCACACTTATTTATTTTTACATTACATACATTACATATTTTTAACAGATGACACCTAGAAAAAATAGAAATGCAGAATTATGAAAAACTAAGCAAGTGTGGGTGGTAATAAAATTATTATAAATCAGGAGCTGTTAGAAACCTAGTGAAAACTGTTGGAATGGGTGGGGATGGTATTAAACTGCTCAGACCTCTTGATCAAAGTCTAGTTTGTTTGGTTGGGGTGTTAGAGTTGTGGTTCAGAATTGGTATAAATCCAGTTGCCTTCAGTGAGCAGCTCAGATTTCTGCATCTTCACTTTCAGATTTTGCCACTGTGTCTTATTAACGTTTTGGTTGCAAAACCTTGGGACAGTAATGAAGTTATGGTTTTGTAGCATTGCAGAGGTCAGAGCTAAAAGAGACTGGAAAATGTGTCTGTGTGTGTGGGTGTGTTTTTGTGTGTGACAGTGATAATTACAGAGTATTTCCTCTTTTAGACCTGTACCAAACCATCATGAGCCCAACAGCAGAGATCGTGACCGAGACAGAGATGCCCATCCTCTCCTGGGAGCTCCGCCCCCTCTTATCTCCCCAAAGCACCAGCACAAAGATCAGGCCCCCCTACCTCCAACCACGCTCTGGAACCCTGCGTCGCTCATCGAGACCTCCTCTGACTCTAGACGTACCTTGCACGACCCCCCGAGTCTGGGTCACTACGATATCAGTCGACTTCCCCTACCCCCCTCCAAACATGAGCGGCATTACAACTCTGAAAAGCTGGAAGACGGATCTCGGAAAAGGGACAGTCTGGATAAATATCCCCCCATCCGGCCCACTGGGTTCTCTGAGCCGAACACTTTCTTAGCAGAGCTGGAAAAATCCACCCAGAGCTTCCTGAACCAGCAGAGGGCACCGCTGAGTCTTTCAGGGCCGTACGGAGAGCTGAGCACAGGCCTGAAGTCCAGCGGGTCTTTTAAGAGCCTCCAGGGGCATTCACGCCTCGCACCGGATGCCATGTTAGTGTATGATGAGTTCCTGCAGCAGCACAGACGAGCTGTCAGCAAACTAGACCTGGAGGAGAGAAGACGCAGAGAAGCCAGAGAGAAAGGTAAGTGGTTAACTGTCAATCATTAAATGCTGAAATTGCTGAAAAATGATTATTACTACAAATTATTGGTTGGAGTTGACGAATATTGTTTCTATAGAGTATCTATAGAGCAAGATAGCCAACTGCAGATATTATGCTGATGAGTAATACATTTTAGTGTAAGCAAATGAGATGATATAAATGTAATATAGAAGCAATAATAAGACCATTGACAAGGCGTGGTAAATTTGCAGTAGCTTAATAATACAATATTTTTGAATAGCGAACACTTCTATTATTCAATGAAAATAACCTTAAAATGGGTATATATTTGTCAATTGTACTCATAAAATGTACTCATAAAAATGTGAATGTATGAAATATGCATGAAGTAATAGCGTCTTGAATAGAGCAGACACTGGACAAGGATGAAACTTTCTAGTGTGCATGTATCACTCACTTGGGTTCGTGCATGTTATCAAATGAGGTATAAACTGGAAGGCTACATGTTTGGCGCTAAGCATACGTGTCAAAACTGAAGAATTCTTTGGCCTTTATTCTTACTATTTTTATCCAATGGGGACTAACTGTTATGATTTGATAGTCATTTCTAAGTGTTCATTGATATCTTGTGTAGGTTACTACTATGAGCTGGACGACTCTTATGACGAGAGTGATGAGGAAGAGGTGCGAGCTCATCTCAGGAGGGTTGCTGAACAGCCGCCACTCAAACTAGACGATTCCACTGAGGTAAATCATCCAACATCATGCGTGACTACCAGAGTACTGCTTGCAAGTATTTTTCTTTGTGTAGATTTTTGGTTCTTTGAGGATTCCATCACGTTTCACACCTTAAAAGCAGTAAAAGCAGTATTTCTTGATCAATGTACCTCTCTTCCAACAGAAGGTGGAGTTTCTGCAGATGTTTGACCTGACCACTCTGGCCCGTCGGGAGGAGATGATGGAGGTAAAGAGGAGGAAGAGGAGGCGCATGCTGAGAGAGAGGAGTCCCTCCCCACCAGCTGTTCAGAGCAAGCGGCCAACTTCTGTCCCCCTGATAACCCGCTTTACCCCAGAGGACATGAACAACAGCCCTGAGCTGGAGGACAAGAAACGCTTCCTCACCATCTTCAGCCTCAACCACGTCACACAGCAGCAGAGAAGAGGTACTCATGCAGTTTATCATGTTCATACTGATGCTGTATGTTTTTTTTTTTTTCATAATACATTTCTCTGGACATTTTCACAATAGAGCTTACTTCAGAGTCGAATAAAAAAAAATTTGAAGCAAGGTGGTAGAAGTGTTGATGTGGACCATGTGTGACGCAGCGTTACTTTCGCCTCAGAGCTTCTGGCAGTAAACAAACACCAAGATGCTTTCACAAGCTGTACCTCTAATGTCTGTCTGTTTCTTTCTCTTTTCCTTCCTGTGTTTCAGATAATGAGAGAGTTGAGGAATTGTTGCAGGCCATAAAACAGAAGAGTGTGACTCTAGACAGCATCAGACACAATCCTCACCCACTGTGCAGGAGCCCTGCAGCCCCATACTTGGGTCAGTTTGCATTCCTCTCTGTTCACACATGCGTTTGTGTGCACGTGTTTGTCCACACAGTGACTCTTGTGTCAGCACACACTGTGGTGTGTCATCAGTGTGTGAAAGCAGTTGACAGCGGCAGATGTTCTTCACTGTCTGTTTTTCAGCTCATTACCATGATACATACTGAGTATTTCACTGTGTGGATGAACCACAGGAAATGTGCTGTATGGGAACATGCATACTTTCAAATTCATCTCTGTGCACAGTATCTAGGGTATACTGTCAGGGATTGACCAAAAACACATTATGATAACATGTTAATTGCCTGAAATAGATTTCAGTATAGTTTCCAAGTCCAATAAAAATATGCAATTGTGATTATGATTATGTGATTACGGTGGCATTTTGAGTGGTGCAGTTGGTTAGAGGGGGCCAGTGATACTGATACCAATACACAAGTTGAATTCTGACTTGTGATGCAGCCTAGAATTAAAGGGTTAGTTCACCCAAAAATGAAAATGATCCCATAATTTACTCACCCTCAAGCCATCCTAAGTGTATATGACTTTCTTCTTTCAGCCAAACACAATCAGAGTTATATTAAAACATATCCTGGCTCTTCCCAGCTTTATAATGGGAGTGAATGGCAACCCAAATAGTAGCCCAAAAAAGCGCATTCATCCATCTTAATCCATACGGCTCCAGGGGCTTAATAAAGGCCTTCTGAAGCGGAGGGATGCGTTTTTGTAAGAATAGACGAGTTACAGCAGAAGAGTGATCTTTTGACATATTGACCCAACGCATTGACGTACATCCTACGTCATACGCGTCAGCACGCGGACAGATGTTACTGGAAGCTAGTGATTACAGCTTATAATGTTATAATTATTGATATTTTTCTTAATCTCAACGCTTCACTTCAGAGGCCTTTATTAACCCCCTGGAGTTGTATGGATAACTTTTATGATGGATGGCTGCGTTTTTTGGGGATTCAAATTCTCAGTTACTATTCACTCCTATTATAAAGCTGGGAACAGCCAGGATATTTTTTTAAATATAACTTTGATTGTGTTTGGCTGAAAGAAGAAAGTCATATATGCCTAGGATGGCTGGAGGGTGAGTAAATTATGAAATAATTTTTGGTTGAACTAATCCTTTAAACCACACCATGTTGCTTTATTTGGCCAGAGGAGGACTGGTTCCCTGACTGAGCCTGGTTTCTCCCAAGGTTTTTTTTTTCTCCATTCTATCACCTGATGGAGTTTGGGTTCTTTGCCACTATTGCCTAGTTGGGAACATTTAATTTTCAAAACATATTATTGATCTGACTCCACTGACAATATTTGATGAGAACTGAACTGAGCTGGGCGATGACAACAGTTTTCTGCAGAGCTGCTTTATAGCCGAATTGAATTTTAATTTAATAGTTAATGATCTTTGAAACTGAATCAACACTGAACTGATGCTCTATGTGTTCAAAAACATAATACATAATACAAATCTAATATATATTAGGGCTGTCAAAATAGCGCGTAAATTTCGATTAATTAATCTGAGAAAAAATAACGCGTTAAAAAAAAAAAACGCAGATTAATCCATTCCGTATTGACCTTTGAACCTGGAGCTGTTCTAGCCACCATTCGACTGTAAAATGAAGGAGGGAGACGACTGCTGTGCGAGCAGAGCTCCTCCCTCGTGCGCGCGAAAAAGTAAGCACCGTCTTTGCACTCTCTCTACCTCACACATAATATCTAAATCAACTGACACAATGCTAAAAGTTTGTAAGACCGAATCCATGTTTCACGAGGCGCATTCGGAGAATGACAGGCACCCTGCACGTGCAGCTGACATAAACCACACTTTCAGTAAACAAAAAGAAAATCCTATCCAGTAGTGAAGTGTTTTCTGTGTTGACAAATCTTTTGCGATATCCTAATAACAGTCGCGATTCGCACGCAACGCATCAACGTCCGCTAATGTCCAATTCGCGACCTAATGACTCATTTGAACAGATTCATTTTAATGAATCATGACAACAACTGATGATCTGTCCACACATAATGTGTAGTAAATTAGGCCTACCTATAAAATCAGTTAGTTTAGACTGGAGTGAGGTGAAACCAGAACAAAGCAAGTTGTTGTTAGCTAGGTGCATTCAATTGTATATGGTAGAAAATTATATTTAATATAACTTCTAAATTCTACTTTTTAATACTTTTTTCAGGTTTGGCAAAAAAGCATCTTCTCTTACAAAGCTATAAAATCACTTTTTTTTTCTTTTTTTTTTGCAAAGAGGGCAAGAAAGAATTACAGTGAGAGTGACGGGTACTTTATTGTCAGTATCAGGCTCGCAGATCACGTGGGTAGGGCACTTTTTACTGTTTGTGTGGATGACCATGTCTGTCACCACCGAAGACCATTTTTGACCCAGGAAAAACCCTGCATTGATTCATTTGAATTGAAATATTTAATACTTTCACAGCAAAAATTATGTATGCGATTAATTTAGATTAATTAACCACAGAGTATGTAATTAATTTGATTAAAATTTTTAATCGATTGACAGCCCTTATTTATTTATTTATTTATTTATTTATTTATTTATTTATTTATTGGAAACAAAGAACAAGGGGTCATCATAGTCATTACAAAGTCAAGACAGTACAATTTCCATGCACTCTTTGGTGTGCAATATCTCACCTATACTCAATGGTCTGTGCACACAATCCATTTATGCCAATACTTAATACATTTTCTCCAAGTTAAGTCTAACAGAAAATGTAATTGTGAGGAGGCCACAAATGCAGTAAATGCTGAAGTTGAAAATGTACTAATACTAATATACTAAATATACTATAATATGATATTCCTTTAGTCCATTCTGGTCAAAATTTGATGTTTTGCTATGTTCATGACCAGCATGCAAACTTTTTTTTTTTTTGCAGACCCATCATCTCAGTCTCCAGTCCAATCCGAAGAGCTGCTGAATGGACGGCCCCCCAGTCCTTCCCCATCTGTGTCCGTGCCCCAGCCCCCAGCGGACCCCTTGTCTATCTCGGATCAGCACCGATCCCTCTCGGATCCCTTGAGACCGAAAGACTCTCCCTTCCCTGCTGCATTACCTGACAAAGGTCAAGCCAATGACAGCATCCCTAGCAAGAGCTCTAGTCTGCTGAACAGTGTTCGACAGCCCCCATTCACTAAAGAGAGTTCTGTTAGTGTCAATGGAAAGACCAAACCCTGGGAGAGCTTTATTGCAGAGGAGTTTGCCCAGCAGTTCCATGAATCAGTACTGCAGTCCACCCAAAAAGCCCTTCAGAAGAGTAAAGGTAGTTATCAATTCAAATTCTCTTTTAGATTCTGCTATTTCATTACTTACTCAACACTAACTCTTCGCACCAACAGTGTTCACACCAAGAGAAATGCAACAAATGACATGAACTGTATATAGTTACGTTTTAGTGATGAAGTGTTTTTATTCATATACTTTATGTGAATAAAAACACTCCATCAATAAAATGTAACAGATGTCCTGTCATGGGATTGGAACAAAATAAATAAATAATCCATTGATATATGGTTTGTTAGGATAGGACAATATTTGGCCAAGATACAACTATTTAAAAAGTTGAATCTGAGGGTGCAAAAAAATCAAAATATTGAGAAAATCGCCTTCAAAGTTGTCAAAATTAAGTCCTTAGCAATGCATATCCACTCAACACTCTCTTTTTATACAAAATATCTTCATGGAACATGATCTTTACTTAATATCATAATGATTTTTGGCATAAAAGAAAAATTGATCATTTTGACCCATACAATGCATTGTTGGCTATTGCTACAAATATACCCGTGTGACTTGTGACTGGTTTTGTGGTCCAGTGGTGTGCGGTCCATATAAGCTACGAATGCTCGGCATACCCAAGCTATTTATGGACTTAGCAATTAATATTAACACTATAAATTACTATTAAATCTCTTGTTTGAGGTGTACCATAAAGCCTACATGATAAAATGTTGGTAATACGCATGTAACTGTCTGTAATTTATTTATTTGCCATACGACTGTAATTTTTTTTAAATCTGCCAGTTACAGAGACTTCCGGGTAAGCTGATCTATAGCAGATTTTGTGCCTTTGCTATGTTGTAATGTATTGTCATGACTGTCCCGTGTTCTCATTGGTTTGCTGGCCTATGGGGGATTTCATGGGCAGGATAAGCTGTGAGCAGATCACTCGCCCAAGAGGAAAAATGAGCTGCTGCTTCCAGATCTCGATTGCATAAAATCACATATTCACATATTTGAGACAAAACCAACTAGACTAAATCAAATGGGAGGAAAAAATCATAACTAAAACTATTTTCATAGTATTTCATTTTCTCCATAGGGAAATTTATTTTTTATGAAAACTTAGGCTATAAGAGAGTCCCAAGTAGACCTACACTGTGTGCAGAATTATTAGGCAAGCTGATTTTCTGATCATATTTTTTTTCCAAGCACATTTTACCAATTCCAATCCACATCAATCTTAATAACTACTATTAATATTGTTTTTAATCATTTATAAGTGATATATAATTGTTCATGAAGGCTGGAAATGAAAAATGCCTTATATTCAGGTGTGCAGAATTATTAGGCAGGTTTGCTTTTACAGGCAAAATGAGCCAAAAAAAGAGATTTAACTCAGACTGAAAAGTCAAAAATTATTAAATACTCACGAGAAGGACGCAATACTAATGCAATACTAGAATTTGCAAAGTGAAAGCATGACCAAGGGAAAGCAAAATGCTCATGGGGTCAGCGGGGTCATACAAAATCAGGTGGAAAAGAAAAGACACATGTTAACTGCAAAAGATTGAAGAATTAAGGTGAAGAATTAAGTGTGAAACCATCAGGAACCCTTTAGTCTCCAGCGCCACCATTTTCCAGAACTGCAACCTACCTGGAGTCTCCAGAAGTGCAAGGTGTCAGGATCTCAGAGACTTAGGTTAGCTAAAGAATCCTAAAAAATGACCCGCTCTTAATAATAATCACAAGCTGAAATGTTGTGAAATACATGAAGACTGGGTTTTTATAGGCTTTATAGACAGACAGCTTGAGAGTGACTCCTGAAGGACCAGCACCACATCCTCTTGTACCACTGTTTGAAGAATTTATCTTCCAAAATCTGGCAGTAAGGTGTGGGAGTTTACTTTTAGTCCCTCTCTTATCCTGAAATGTCCGTCTTGCAGAGATGGACTAAAAATGATCTTCCAAAACTTACTGCCAGATTCTGGAAGATAAATTCTTCAAACAGTGGTAAAAGAGGATGTGGTGCTGGTCCTTCAGGAGTCACTCTCAATCTGTCTGTCTATAAGGCCTATAAAAACCCAGTCTTCATGTATTTTATAACACTTCAGCTTGTGATTCTTATTAAGAGCGGGTCATTTTTTAGGATTCTTTAGCTAACCTAACTAAGTCTCTGAGACACCTTGCACTTCTGGAGACTCCAGGTAGGTTGCAGTTCTGGAAAATGGTGGCGCTGGAGACTAAAAGGTTCCTGATGGTTTCACACTTAACTCTTCACCTTAATTCTTAACCCTTTTGCAGTTAACATGTGTCTTTTCTTTTCCACCTGTTTTTGTATGACCCCGCTGACCCAATGAGCATTTTTCTGTCCATTGGTCATGCTTTAACTTTGCAATTTCTAGTATTGCATTAGTATTGCGTCCTTCTCGTGAGTATTTAATCATTTTTGACTTTTCAGTCTAAGTTAAATCTCTTTTTTGGCTCATTTTGCCTGTAAAAGCAAACCTGCCTAATAATTCTGCACACCTGAATATAAGGCATTTTTCATTTCCAGCCTTCATGAACAATTATATATCACTTATAAATGATTAAAAACATTATTAATAGTAGTTATTAAGATTGATGTGGATTGAAATTGGTAAAATGTGTTTGGAAAAAAAAATATGATCAGAAAGTTAGCTTGCCTAATAATTCTACACACAGTGTATATCAGAGCAGAGGATATGTTAATCGATAGTCTGTGCGTTTGATAAAGTCATCAGTTTGCATCATTTCAACTTATTTTTTTAAAAGAATACTGATATTTTATTTATTATAGCATAGGCTACTTATATTTATTATAATTACATTTTACTTTTTATTTATAATAGGCTACTAATACCTAATGATTATATTATACTTATTGTTGTGTCTCCAGGAACAGGATTGAGAAATAACTGTTAGTATTGTGGCTCAATTCCCAGAGAACATTTTGCATATATGTAAACAGGATTAGGAGCAGAGCTTTAGGATTCATTTCAAGATCAGTGTGAACAGGTCTATCTTCTGAACAACTAATAGAATCAAAACTTCTCTTCCTCTATCAGGTGGTACCTTGGTCATGTCAGAACAGAACCATGCAGTGGATTCATCCGTGCATTATAACATTCCTGAGCTCCAGAGCACACCAGGCCGGTCCAAGCCCTACCAACACCCTCCCTCATCTCAGCCCAATGGACAGCACTGCCCCTCACAGCCCTCCCACCAGGAGATCTCTGCCGAGGAGTCTGAGGAAGAGGATGAGGAAGATGACACTGAGGAGGATGAGCCCTCCACATCCAGGTGGCAGGGTATTGAAGCCATCTATGAAGCTTATCAAGAGTACACAGAAGGTAAGATGTGTGGTCTCTTGGGTGGTACTAGGTACTGTTGCATGATGGATATCACAGTTCTTGTCAGCAGAGGAACAGCTCAGTAAATTCCTAAGTTGTGGTGTGCTGGTGTATGTGATGCCAAGGGACTGTTCGGCCCAGCTGTCTTTCACATGAACAGTGTGTGTAGAGGTCTCTGCAAATGAGAATACAGGACACTTCCTCACGCTTACCTTTCCCTGTATCTTTCACTCTGTCTCTAGAGCAAAGCATTGAGCGACAGGTTCTCCACAGTCAGTGCAGACGGCTGGAGGTGCATCACTATAATCTCAGTGTAACTGCTGAACAGCTCTCACACTCAATGGGGGTAAGGAACACACAAACGCTAAATGACGTTTTATTAACAAAGTTTGGGAGAAACACATTCAAATGATCTAACCAATCATCACATCACTCCAACCAGCAGTCAGCAATCAGCATGTATACCCAATCAGCATGCGTAGAGACCTATACGCAGTCGACTCACCTATGTTTCTCGACAGTTTTCAGCATCCCTCCACCACCCCGTCTCCTCACTCTAGCCTGATTACTTTCCAAACCAGAAATACGGGGGAGTACTCTGGGTTCGGGCCAAATACCGAGCTAGGAGCCCTCTCCTCGGACAGCATGCCAAATACGCATACTATTACTATCTGATACGCATACTATTAACTATCTGATTATTTGTAAGTGTGAACTCATGAACTTCTCTTTGACTTTAAATTTTTACCTGATATTAAAATTTATTTTCAGTGGACAGCCTAGACGCAATACTATTTCCACTTGATATTAACATGCATTCCAAATGTGGAATGCAATCTCCTGTGACCAATTGTGGTTGGATTTCATCAACTCCCCTCTTATTTCTTCACACTCTACGTCACTTTCGCGGGAGCGTCGAGTGCGTTGCACAAATAGTATTGAATAAACATACCCATGTTACACAGCAATGAAGTGAACGAAAAGGAATCTGTTGTTGTATATCCAATACGATCACAAAAAAAAATGATGTTAATGCCATGTGTAAACGGAGTCTTTGAAAGTTTGTAGTGTTAATATCTGTGATCAAACTTTCACCAACCTGGTTTTTTCTAGTAACTCTGAAGACCTTGATTAGCTTGCACAAAGACCCTAGTCTTTGATTAGGGTTGAAGTTAAACTTTGCAGGGTAGTGGCCTTCCTTGGTCGGATTAGTTGAACCCTATTCTACATTATGTTCTTACAGCTTGTGGTACTATAGATCAGTGGTTCTCAGCTCTGGCCCTCGAGGTCCACTTTCCTGCAGAGTTTAGCTCCAACCCTAATCAAACACACCTGAACAAGCTAATCAAAGTCTTCAGCATTACTACAATGTTACTGGCAGGTGAGTTTGATCAAGTTTGGAACTTAACTCTGCAGGAAATTGAACATCAAGGGTTGGAGTTGAGAACCCCTGCTATAGATTTATACTTGTTTATACTGCACACTACTCTACTATCCTCTACATTAGTGTATTTCAGGGTTAGAAATTAAAAGGAGTTTGGGGCAATTGCACAATTAAACAATCTATTACAGCTCTTGTAATTAAAGCGGAATGTGAAAATGAGGGAAAAACATTGATTTGGCATTACATTTAGAATTGCTCATGTAGCATCAGATTATTTTCTTGCAACATTGAGCATTATAACCAATCACACACACCTTTCTGTTGAGCTTGTAGGCTCTCATCAAAGTAAAGTAAACAACAAAGTACAGATACAATTAAGAGATTCATTTTCTAATGCGTAAAAAGCAATAAACATTTTAAGCCATAAAATTCATAAACGTTCTTAGCTGGATTTGTCTGTGAAGCCAGAACATGATGTGTCATTCTCCCAAACATAAAAACGTGTCCTATGTATTCTAATAATCAACATTAATAATCAAGAGCAATAATCGACAATAATGATTTGGTCATACTATTGGTGCCCTACCCTGTAATGAGTTCCTGTTTGTAATTTTATAATGTTTTATAGTTAACATGTGCATTTTGTGTGTAGGAGCTAATGGCTCAGAAGCAGAAGCTGGCGGCCGAGAGGGAGAACCTACAGGCAGAGCTGGAACACTTTAAGAAGTGCCTGACGCTGCCTCAAAGCCCCTGGTCTAGGGTTCACTTCAAGGGCTATCCACCCAGGTGACATCCTTTGGCACCACCAACCACCCACTTAGACCACCCCCCACATCCCTCCCAATCCCCCAAACCCCCAAACCCAGACTCATGCTCCGTCCATTCGGAGAGCCTAAAGAGAGATAGTGAGGAACAGAAGATCTGCCCCACAAATTTGCCATCCACTGACCTCCACTCTGACATCATCCTGTGAGCAAAATCACACATGAATAGACATCAAAGTCTCCGAGTGCATCTAATTTACAGAGAATGCCATACCGCTCATTGAGAAAGAAGAACGCAGTTGAAACACAGCTCCGCCCACCTGCCATCTCTTTCCCATGGAGGTCATGCCTAGAAATGCACTTAAAGACAAAAAACCCGAGAAACTATCTGGAGGTACTGTTATGACAGATGACTCTTTTAAATCTAGGGAAGGAAACAAAAAACATCAGATAAATAAAGGAAAATGTTTTATTTCAAGATTTAGAATAAAGTTTTTTAAAGAGGTGCTTCAGCATTGTATTGTAAATACTTTCAAAACAATGAAAAAAAGAATTTTGTATGTTTTTAATTACTTAAATCATTGTTCTTTGGAAGAAAAAAGCCTGCCATTGTTTTTCTAATATATTAATGCTTTTTGGCGTTAAGCAAATGGTTTACTTTTAGTGTTTGCTCGGCTACTGGTCAGAATAATGCTTTCAGGACTTGTGGAGTGATGGCATCACTTCCTTTTTGCCTGAACTACAGTAGCAACGGACCCAGGACCTACCGCCAACACAGTTTCCTCTTATCCCACAAGGCCATGCATCACAGAATAACTTTACTCCTGCATTCTGATGACACACCCACTGATATGTATGACCCAGGATGTCTAACTGTCATTCATCATTGCCTAGTGGTCACCCGTCTCTGAAGAGTTCTGGACTGCTACACTGAGTTGTCTTTTTTTGTCATGAAGCAGCATGCAGCCTCTTTGGATTTCTGTTTCCTGCATTAAAAAGGGCATTTGTACTAAAACATGATTTTCTGATCTGTGTTCACAGAGAACTCAAGCGATGAGAGTTTGTCAGAGGAATTGACATGCACAAAAATTAAATCCATAAATAATGTTGTACAGTAAGAATAATTATATAGAAAACATTTTCGCCATTGACAATTACTGTGCCAAAGTTTTAGAGGTGGCATGCCAAAAAAAGTCAAAAGCAAGTTGAATTGAGTCAATCCTGCTGTAATTGGAAAATTCCAAAAGTTTTTCCAAAGAAAGTCTGCTCCGTCTGAAGACGTTCTTGTTTGCCAAGTTTTTATACCATAGCTTATCAATGACGCATTTTAACATGACCACAAGTCATTGACAAAAACCATGAATATAGGCCTTAAAAACATTTATGAACTCTGACTGCTTGTAATATCTTTTATTTTCTACCTTTTTATACTATTCTGTTAGATGATGTAGAACCTGGGAATGACACACCTGTTTGTTTTCCTGGCACTTATCCCAACCCAACACGTGCTGTATCTCATGTATATGGCACTGCGTTACAGCATGCAGTTATAAACCGACCACATGCCTTTTTTTTTTTTTTTTTTAAATCCAAATTTAGTGCAAGGTTAAAACACAGAAGTGTCTCAAATGCATCTTGATGAAGCACAGGTGAGGACTTTGGTTGCACTGTCATTTATTTCAGCCATGCTGACCCCGAGCAGGCATGCCATCAGATTGATCGCTGTGTGTGTATCAGCTTCACATGAAGTACTACCACTGCCTGATGAGTGCAGATACAAACCTGCCTAACGCACGCATGCACACACAGTCGACCCCAAACTCAATGGAGGACATTAGATGCTGTGAAACCAATGTATGTTTTTTCTATTTTTCTTTTTTTGATGTATTTTTTTTTTTATGTACTTGTTTGAATTCATTGTAATGTAATATATTCTTTGTTGAGTGTAGTAATTAGGTATTTATGGATATATTGCTGTAATTTCAGACAAAAATTAAATATTTCAAAAACGTGTTTGCCACATGTGGATTTCTTTCATTATTTAATGTGCGCATATTTCTGAAACGAACATTGCTGTAGTTTGTTTTGCGCAAGTCTCCAGAGCCGGACTTGGTGTAGTGGATAGCAGCACTTCAAGATCTTGTACTGAGTTGACAGATATAAACATTACAAGATTCCCACACCTGTCAATTTTTTTTGACCAATGCCTTGTGAAATGTTTTAAAACTAAAGAGATTGAGGTTATCCATTTTTCAATACCGAAAACACTTCATAATGAAATATAAATGGAATTGTCACAGTGCAGTATGAATATAAGCAACTCCTGCCTGATGAAACAATATTTTCAGACATCCAGAATTCATATTAAGGAATGACGCATCATAAAGGTGGGAAGTGTGTGACCACCATGATGAGGAAAGGAATTCTGTTTTGGCTTTAAAGTCAGGGTGAAGTGACAGTAGAGTCAACAGTGAGATGGGGTGGACTGAAAGGCACTCTGCATTGGAGTGGTGAAATTCTCCTATTCAAATGTCCAAAATGTTGCCATTTTTTCCACTTGCTCTCAGCAGCAGATATAACTTTCTCAATTTAGATCTTGAATATTCTTCATTAAGTTGTGACTACAAATTAAACATTGTGGTTTAATTCCTTTTGTTTTTGTGCATACAATTGCCAGCAAAATTTGGAAAATTAATTTTAAATTTAGACAAAAATATAAACGATCAAACAGCTTAGTTCCGTTATTTAAAAAAAAAAAAAAAAAAAACATTACATACAAACATTGATTAAAGGTTTTTACTAGACCAGAAAGCTACACTAATAGTCACTATTTACATGCAGTGGTCGAGTTCAGATATGATTTTTTCTCTTCAGACAGTCAACAGTAATATTTTCAAACATCTGTTCAATAAACAAATTTCAGTCCTATCATATGGTTTACTACATATAACACAAAAAAACGACAGATCAATCTGGTAGAGAATGTCTCCGGTATTTCATAACATCTCAATAGTCCTGACTTCTGCCCGGCTGCAGGTTTGAGCGCAGTTTATACATGTAGTTCAGAGAATCGAGCAGAAATGAGCGTGTGGTGTTGATCTCCATTAGCGTGAGGTTATCCAGCTAAAGAGATGAGAGAATGAAAGTTAACAAGTGTTTATGAAAAGAAAAAAACCTGCCAACCCTACCTTTAACCAGGGTATAACATTAAGAATATTTATTGTTTACCCTGCAAAATTAGAACTATACCCACTACTTACCAGACAAGGGACATTATCTTGGAAGCTGAATGAAAATTTAATGTATTATGAAAACTCACTGTAACGTTCAGTACTCAAACCCTCCTCCACAGTCCAACAAGAGCATTAATTAAAGCTAAATGGCAAACTTTTTTACATCTGAACACTGGAATTCAACAATGAAATTATTATTCCATTTTTTTTTTTATTAACAGAAAAAGGCTTGCAAATCATAGAGATTGCACTCATGAATATCAATTTCTCACTGACAAAATTTTTAGAGTTCATATAGAGAAAATTTAATATTAACATAGAAAAGGCCTGAAAATATATTTCCAGGTTTTTTTATAACCGTGGAAAACCTGCTGTGTTCAGAGTGCACAGTATTTCTGTGGTTCTGATCCACTCCAGTCAACTGGTCACAATTTTACCTGGGCGTGAGCCTCCTGCTGGCTGATGAAGCTGTCAGCGGAAAGTCTCAGTTTGGCCACGCGTGTATCCCAGATATCCTTGACCAGGGTTCGGATCTCATCGGCTTTGGGGATGTTATCTGCAGCACTGCACAAAAAAAAAAAAAAAAACCCACTATTTTAATATTTTAAAAGCAAAATATTCTTTCGTAGAGGCTAGCAATAGCAAGCTAGCTTTGAAAGCGTAAAAGGGGAAAAGATCCCACCCTCCCTTCAGAGCACACTACAAAGCCATGCCTCCTCCAAAACTCATTCTGAACAGGAAACTAAAAAAAAAAAAAAAAAAAAAAAGTAATTGACTAGAGGTTCTGACAAAATATGAATTGCTGCAGTCTATTTAAAATTTTTGAATGATTCAATGATTCGCTCAATTAGGGGACACTTGAAATTCAACAATGTTTTTGATCTGCCTGCAATGACACCATTGTATGCGAAGTGAACTGAGCTGGATGATGACATCACTGTTTTCTCCAGAGCTGCTGTATAAATAAATGAATTATAATAATAACTAATGTTTTTTACAATGGAAATTAATCAACACTGAACTTTACTTAAGCTGGACAATGACACTATTTTCTTCTAGAGCTGCTGTGCAGCCAAATTTTCACTGTAATGCTGCTTTGACAATCTGCACTGTAAAAAGCGCTTTAGAAATAAAGGTGACGTCTTGTTTCATTACTGGATGAATCAGCATTTTTGAACAAATCACTTGATGAATGATTCAATCACAGATATATTTTTTAACAATCACTTGTCGCCACTTAGTGGAGAACAATGTAATCGATACAATCATTATTTGAAGCACCAAGTAACTTTTAAAATGTGATTTGCTCTATTTTGATTGCTACTGTAGAAATCAGTGTTTATATCCAAAATGTAAACTTTTATCAGAACATCTGTGATCATTTGATCATTGTAAGACAAAAATAATGATACTGTGTGGTTGAAAAGACTGTTTGTGAAGCAGTTTCACAACATAACTACGAATGCAGATTTGAATGTACAGGTGTGATTTTTGGACACAGGCGGATTGTGAGCATTTACGAATAAGACCGTGTGGGTGTTTGAATCGAAATAGCAATCTTTTAATGATTAATTGTGCAGCTTTAGTGCACAGCCAGAAAAATATCTGTAAAGCGTTGGTGGAGGGTGGAACGTATCGCTTTCAAATTAGACCAGACAGCTACGGTAATAGTGCAGCGGTCGTCACTATTTACATGCCAAACAACAGCAGTGGTCACGAGTTAAGATTTGTCGTGTCAACGCTGATATTTAGTTGACGTCAATATTTTTAAATCGACTGATCATTTTATATTATTTTACCTTTTAAATTTTGTTTTCATGCTTGGACTAAAATAAGTTTCCTCCACACCACTAGTATGAGCTGAAATACAAAAATACAAAATTTTCCAAGAATGTTGGGTGAAGCGGACTCGAGTGTGATGTCAAACGAGTTTGTTAGCAAAAGTTTTCAAAGGCCGAATGGGTCTAAAGTATGGGAGTGCTTCAGATTAGCTGATAATAAAAAGGTGGTTTGTACACTCTGTAAGGTTTCGTTGGCATAACATAGCAGCTCAAGCTATCAATGCATGAACATCTGAAGAGGAAACATACAGGGGCTTCTGGATGATGGGCCGCTGCAAAAGGCAAAGCCACAGCCACTGTAAGTGTTTTTGTCCATTAAATTAACTCAGCCTTTGTAGGCAGAACTTTTAAAATCTGCTGTCCTTTAAGCTGCTAAATACTTTTTGAATTAAGAGAAGTTGAGAATTGAGAACCACTGTAACGGTTAGATTGATCTGTGCCTGCGTTTGTTAATGTGCAGGCTTGATGTATCCGACCATAATTTTTACATTTATATAATTTTGTTGTATTTTTTTTTTCTCTCAGTTGCAGGCAAAGCCATGTGACTGAATTCCTGCAAAAGAAGGACTGTTCACCACAACTGGCTGCAGCGCTTACTGATAGTGTCCTGAATATGATTATCAAAGACATGAGACTACTGTCAATGGTAGATGATGAAGGTTTCCGTGCTATGGTTAAAACATTCCAGCCTGGCTACATTCTCCCTAAAAGAACATGCTTCACCAACATGATGGAGAAGAATTATGGTAATGAATTACAGAAAGTCAGAGATGCCCTCTCTTCATGCTGTTCCATGATCAGTTCAACAACAGATGCCTGGACAAGTATTGCTACAGAGGCGTACTTGGGCATAACCTGTCATTTCATAAACAATGACTGGGAGCTCATGAGCTACTGTTTGACTACAATGCCACTCGAGGAAAGAGACACTGCAGAGAAAATTGCATCCTGGATTGAAACAGCAATTGAAAAGCTTGGATTACCTGCAAGTAAAATCCAGGCTGTTGTACATGATAATGCATAAAAATGTGGTGGTAGCCCTCAAACTGTTAGAAGAGAGGCATGGGATATCTTCAATTTGCTGTGCTGGCCACACATTACAGCTAGTGGTAAATCATGCATGAAGAATCCCCAAATAACCAAAGCAATTGGAGCTACAATGTTCTTAGTGGAACATTTCAAAAGCAGTGAGACAGAGGTGGCCTATCACAGCATGTCTGTCTGACCCAGAGGTTACACGGTATACTGTGTTAATAGGTTAATAAATCAAGGTTATTGGTCTTGTTTAGTGCTTTTTGCTTTCATAATATCCCACCTAAAACATAACTTAAAGCATGGAATTAATTGCTATAGATTTTCTTTTTTTCCCTTTTAAGATATTATGTTTTGTAAGGGGCAAAATATTGAGACCCCTTCATCCTTCGAGGCGTTTCATTCTAACCGCTCAAGGACCCTAATTCTTTTTATGACTAGTATGTTGAAATTCAGACAAGTAATGAATTTACATTTACATTATTATATGAAATCCCCTACTCCAGTCAGCCATTGAATACTATGGGCCTAAAAAAAAATGTGTAATTTTCTATCAGGTATACCTTGGCAGAGCGTTTGGATTTTCTTGATGCAAAAACCCCCCTGCAACTACCTCTAATGTTACAGTTGTGCCGGAGTCTGAGAAGAAAGCTGATGATGCAGATTGTGACAACAATGTATCTGATGATGAGGTGGCATGCGATTATAAATGCTTACCATCAAGGTTGCTGAAAGGAGAGGGCTTAATCTCTGATGATGCTTTTCAAATACCCCTCTTTGACATGGCAGATATACCTGAATGTCCTGCGGCCTTAGTGAGTGCATCTACAGAGCCAAACATCAATGCTGTTGAATAAAAAGAAAATAATCCAACAACCCCTGGTCCTATGCATAAGAAAATCAAAGACAAAGAGCAGAAGTTCAAGAAAATTAAGACAGATACTAAAAAAACAATACAGGCTAGGCGTCAGCAACTCCATCCCTATCAACCAATCCCATCATCACGTCAGATGATCCAGCAGACATTTTTCTAACATTCTATCCCAAATCACTACAGGATATCACCCTGGAAATGTTGAATATATGCGCAGCACAGAAAGGTGCCACCCTCAGTCTGACTGATAAAGAGCTCGTAACATTCTATGGCATTCTTTTGACCACTGGGTACAACTCAGTCCCAAGACGACGTCTTCTTTGGTCAGACGACAATGATGTCAACAACAAAAGCATTAAAGAGGCCATACGGAGGAACAGATTTGATGAGATAATGGCTTCCATTCATCTTGTGGATAACATGAAAATCACAGATGACCCTTTCTTCAAGGTGCGTCCCGTGTTTGAGGAGCTGAATAAAGTCAACAAACTGGAAAACTGATTGTGAGATGGAATGACAACAGCGTGATTTACCCTAAACATGTTACATGTCTAGTCGGTGTCTCCCTCCTTCATTAGCCAAGTTTCCATATAGTTTTTGTGATGTTTTGTTATCAACAAAGCAAATATACGCAAAAATAGGATTTTAATATTAAATAGGAAATTTAAGAAGACGATGGCGAAGTGGAAACTCGTCTGACAGGACTTTACTGCCTTTATTTGATGAAGTGCAGGTTTGGACACAGAGCAGTTAATTTGTCTTGTATGAAATTTTTTTAAGGTCCATAAAAAGACTGGTACAGTGAAATATTAGCCTAAGTCTGCATATTGCAGCAATCTTTAACGCCTTGAACATGCAGTCAAGCCAGTCGCGGTTTGACGCGGCCCGGAATGCATTCAAAGCAAAAAAGTTTTATTCGTTTCAATTTCAGTTCAATAACATCAAACCGATCAAAAACATAGAATTTTTTTTGCTGTAAACATTTTATTTATGTATTTAACCTTTTTTTAAATGGTCTGCACTAGCTAAACTGAGGCTTATTGTCACACATAACATTTCTAAAATTCTGTTAGAGCTTTATTTTCCTAATTTATTTGAGATAAAATTATATATTAATAAATTGCACTTTTAAAAGTATTTTATTTACAAGTGTGAAGTTGATTTTCATTTGTCATGTAGCCTAGAACCACGTCTGATCATGAAATCGAAACAGACTCATGATTTTATGACAGCACTTTTATTTATTCAGATACAGAAGTAGCATTTCTGTATTTTATTATACCTTTCTTTTTGTCAGCGTTGAAAACTCCAACATTCTTCCTTAATTTGACAGAAACTCATGATGCATCTTTGACTACGGAGAAGCGGTGTTTTAAGGGGAGCAACACCACGAACGTGGATGCTGTATGCATGTAGGCTATAGGCCAATTCTGTCATGTGAGACCAAATTTATTTGCGTTAAAGCCGAAACCATTTTTTTTTTTCGACATTTGAAGTATCAACATAGAATTTTTGCACTAAAGATAAACGGAAAAATATTGTGTCGACATTTGAGAAATTTTATCGACAAATGGCATTTCCATTAGCTATATCACTAAACATTTTGAAACGCTAAACCTTTTGAAATGCTAAACCTTTTTTCGCAAAAAAATCCTTGGATGGTTGTGTTTTTGGTTTATTCCCATGACCTAGTTTTCTCCCATCTGTCTGATTAGTCATTTAGTTCACCTGTTGTCTCATTAGTTATCTAGTTAGCCCCTGTGTTTTTATACCTTGTGTTCCAGAGATTGTATATTATGGGGAGATGAGAGGGTCTGTATCTCTTACCATTGGAGAAAGCGTAACGGCTAACTTAATCACGTGCGCCATCTCTCAGCCTATTGTGTAATGGCAGTGACATCGTTGCATCGTCGCTGTTCAAAACTCCTTCCCTGCGTACCGCCTATGTGTACCGCCAGGGCCAGAGCATTAGCATTAGCCGTTATGTTTTTTTTGGCTAAAGGTTGCAGGCTTGCCTTCCAGTGGCTTTGTTGTGTTCTCCCTCAGTCTGTGTCCGATCTCATCAATGCATATGTCGAAGTTATGGTGTTTGTAAAGAGTTTCCTAAGTTTAGTTATTAAAAGATCCTGTTTCCTATTTATCCTCGTCTTCATGAGCTTCTACTAACATGTTACGTGACAGAACAGGAGAAAAGGTCAGGGAAAAATCTGTAGATGGAAAATCTCCACACAAGTGCATTTTGTTATATACAGAGACACTTTAAAAGGTCTAAAATGACTTTTCCAACATGTATGTTAGTTTGTTTTTACTTGTTATTTTGCACTAGTGATGGGGAGTCGACTCCAAAATAGCCCTAGAGTCGAAGTTGACTCCAGCACAGGAATCGTCTCTCGTTTTTTTTGATTACATTGCTGTCTGAAATCGCTCACTCATGCGTAAGAGAGCTGGAACTGTCGCAGAAACAACGTCACAGTCACATAGTTTTATCCTACATGTAGCTTATTTACAATAAAATAATAGACAATTACATTAGCCATGGTATCCTAATTTGTGTTCATAATCATTAAACTAATATTTTTTTTAAAAAGCCAACAAGAATAAACTCATTAATAAGTGCACATTATTCTATGTATATAGCCAAGATATTTTTAGTATCTGGAACTCTCCTGTCCAGGCAGCTTTTTGTGCTATTACAATTGATGACAATGCACTTATCGCCCTTACCCAACTTTGATGAATTAGATGAATTAATTAAAGAATACATTACCTTCTCTCTCGTTTATTTAACACTGAAATAATATTCGACAAAGGATTTTTCTTGTGATTTTTCCTCTTTAAAATTAGTATTGGCAACATCATTTCAAGGTAATGTCATCTCTAAACTAGACTAAATTGGCCAATCATGCTAAAAGTGTATTGTTTTAATAAAGGTAGTTTTAGGCTTTGTGGTGGGGAAAAAAAAGAATAGCCTACATTTAGTATATAATAACGATGATTATTATATACTAGTCAATTCCAGGAGTCAATTCCATCAACACCTATGTTAAGTAGGGTTGGGAATCGTAAGAAATTTTCCGGTTCTGGTTCCGATTCTGCCTAACGATTCCGATTCCGGTTCCATTAAAATAATTAAACAACTAATAAAAAAATAGTAAGGGAAAAATGCACAATACTCGACTCAAACAGTCATTTTTGTGTTTATTATTCTTGTAAAATGAATTTAACAGACTGCTAATCTCATATTCGCTAACACTTTACAATAAGTTATCTACATTAACATGAACTAATAATGAACTGCATTTGTACAGCATTTATTAATCTTTGTTAATTTACTAATACATTATTAAAATCAAGAGTTGTATTTGTTAACATTAGTTAATCCACTGTGAAGTAACACGGACAAACTATGAACGGCTGACTTTTTTCAGTGTTTTCATTCGAACAGCAGCTCAGTATTGGCCGGCTGACATAGGAGCCGGCCAACAATGAGCCCGTGTTCAGACACAAACACTGAAGCTCTGCAATGAAAATAGCATAGCAGTATGACAAGAGACTTTGTGAAGATGAATTTGTTGAATAAAGTCAGTGCTTCCCACACATAGACTTTACTTGGGCGGGCCGCCCACGTATAATAACGGCCGCCCAATTATATTCAGAGACACATTTTTGCTTTTATTATTTTTATCCTCTTATACTTTTATATCCACGCAAGATAATGAAACCATCCGCGATCGATTAACTACTCGTTATGTGTGAGTCAGAACGGTTTACTCCTGCTAACATTCAAACGGGCGCTGCATTTTGCAAAGTCACAAGGGGGCGCTGTTGCGAGTTCTACAAGCTCACGCGACAGCGCTTCAGACTGCTTCAAAGTGATTCTCAATCAATGAAAAGCGCAGATTTATGCCAAGCGATTGCTAATGAACTCAAGTTGATGAATTATTACAATGTCCTTTATATAAAATTATTTAGACGATTGTAAGAATCTGAAGGATCAGCCTGCAATAGTACAGATATTTCAAAATAAGAGTCCCAGTGTATTTCGGGCTTGTTTATAATTAAAAGTCACACGCTAAGTTTTTTCTTTTGGGCATTATTGGTATTTTAGTTTCACTATAAATTGTATTTAATTTGATTTCCATTTAATTCATAATAAATTATCGTAGTCTCCCTCACAGAAAGAAAAGAATAAGAACATTATTTGACTAAGAACATTTAGGCTACTAGTAAAATCTGTGTCCCATTCTCTGAGAGAGACACTATATGACAGCAAGGAGAACATAGGAAAAGGTGAACCATTTAAATACTGTAATTTTGCATAATTTACAATGCATAATAATGCATAATATTAGTATGTAATTAAATGTAATATGTTATTTAATTAAAACTAATTTCAATAAATAAAAATACTGTTAAAAATCACACATTGTTTGTTTGTCACATGTAGTAGACCATTTTTGTGCCGTGGGTAATAGGAGGATTTTTCGCCCGGCTACCACCGCAAGTATATTTCAAACCTGTGGGAAGCACTGAAAGTCATTATTTTTGTTTTGTTTTTACGCACAAAAAGTATATTCATCACTTCATAATATTAAGGTTGAACCACTGTAGTTATGTCGTTGGTTTTAATGGTGTCTTTAGTACCTTTCTGGACCTCAAAAGGTGCAATGTCGTTGCTGCCTATGTGTGGATCAGATGCCCTCGGATTTCATCAAAAATATCTTAATTTGTTTTCCAAAGAAAAAACGAAGGTCTTATGGGTTTGGGACGACATGAGGGTGAGTACTTAATGACAGAAATGTCATTTTTTCGTGAACTAACCCTTGAAGCTCATGCTTGTTGTCCATCTGGATTTATCTGCCTGTAACATTAGAGCAGTTGTGCATCTCAGTAACTGTAAACGCACGCTGGCAAGATTTTTTTTCTGGCAAGATATTATCAGCTTTCATTTACATGAGAAATAATTAAACCTGGATCATTTCATGTGCACACTGCTTTTTCTCCAAATAAAGGTTTCGGCTATCCAACCGTGGTTTCAAATATACCTTCAACCAGCTGTCTCCTTAGTCCCAACACTAAAAATGTAATTTTATTCCACAGATTTGAGCAGCTAAAATTACATTCCTTATTAAGATGAATACAGATGCATCAAGCAAACAGACATTATTTAAAAGCCACAAAACGTCTTTCATATGAATATGCTGAAGGTGATCTGGTACTCACTGGTTGAGTAATAATTTGGTCAGCTCCATGTAATATGGACTCGGTATGGGAGTGAAAGTGTCTAGCTTTCTCTCCTGTTCACGGATCTCCTCTAGTTTGTCTGGAAATGAAAAGATCATTTGTGTTTAGAGCAGGTTTCAGGAGAGATGGTGTGCCAGCACAGCCATGTATGTGATTGAACTCACCAGTGTCCATCCATTCTGGAGGAACTATCCTGCATTTCTGCCTTTGTTTAAGATTGAGGGCCAACCACACAGGAACTTCCACTGGCAGACCTGGATTAAATGGGCCCAGATCTCCCTGAAAGTTAGTATATATACACATCATGTCATGCATTTGAAGCAGGAATCAATGAACACTGAAGTAGCAGTGAGTGTGACTTAATTATAGTATAACAAAATGTGTGACACACAAACACATGGGACAAAATAAGCCTGCATAATTGATAAAAATAAGTTTAAGTCTTAATTATTTGGATTAATCTTTTAAACAATTTTAAAGTACTGACTGATGTTTCAGAGCGACATCTTGCTTCCTCCATTTCCATATAAAATATGTTTTTGTGCTGGCTGTAACTCAGTGTTTGTGTTTGTGTACAGGGGCTAACGCTATATTTATGAGGGACAAATGTCCTCTTGTATAGTGAAATATTATGACGACCGACCAGTGAGGACATTTTAGTTAAGTTTAGTTAAGCCTTTTTACTTGTTAAAAAAGGCTTATATATCGGCCAAAACACGTCATTCACACGAAGACACACGATTCAGTCTTCCGCATACTGATAGCGACTGAACCAATACTAATAACATAACAACGCATAATACCATCGTCACACACGGCCACACATTACTACTAATAAACAACAACAACAACAACAACAACATGATGTACATGTCATATTTACTCACCCCAATCAAATAGATTTTGTCGAGACTGAAGTTCGGGATTATTTTTACCATCTCTTTCTCTGCGAGAAACTCTACCTCCGCTGGATCCATTCTGCTGTGACAAGTTTTCCCGCGTATCTCTCAGACGTGTGTCTATGACGTTCGGGAGGCGAGGCAACTAAAGTTGCCCTGAAGCAACGCTTCAAAGCTGCCCTCTAATGGTTATTCCTGAACCTGCAGTTGTTATTAATTGACAGCACAGCACTTAGGCTATTTTATATTTTTAAACCATAGATGCAGAAAATCCCACTATATGGGCCATTCCACCGAATGGGTGCAATTTGCTTGTTGTAACTCTTCCAAACAAAGCTTCTATTTTTAAATATCTTTTTTGTATATATATAATAACATATTTAACTATTCAAAATATGTATTGGTCCATCTCAGGTTACTTTATTTCATTTTTACAAGGTTTTTAGGTGGAAGATGAATGCATTTTTCTCAGTCCTGTTACTAAAACTCATGTTTAAAAACATGTCAACTAATTCCTTTGTTGTCCCCTAAAGGAGATTGCTGTTCAAATGTTCAAATAATTGATATTTGCCCTTAAAAAGCACTATATATATGCATGCAAGGTTAGGCTAAGTTTATCAATTTTTGTAATGCAATTTATTAAACAATGGGATAACTGATGGACCAAACATAATTTACAAAATAGTGGTTTAACTGCTTTAAGAAAAAAAAAAAAAAAAAAAAAAAAAAAACAGAAAAAAACAGTAACAGGAATGTAATTGGATAACAGGAATATGTGTCCATATGTGTATACAAGTTTGACTACTCTTGTGAGGTGTTAATATAGCTAGTAAAAACTGTTAAGTAGACGGTGGGAGGCTAGAAATTTTCCAAAATCCACAAATGCATGCTGTGCTATACACAAATGTACAGAAAGCGATTCACAAATGTCATATCAATAATACTGCTGAATATTAGTCTATGTTCAGACTGGCAGCAAAAATCTGATTTTTTGCATATCTAGATTTTATAAAGATGGGATTTTTTTTTAAGTCTGAACAGTGAAAAACCACATAAAATCAGATTTTTTCAAATCTGATTCAAACCATTTGGAGGTGGTTTGGTGATAGATTCCAACCAGATTTTTACAGATGAACTAGTAAACACAAAAAACTCCCAAACCCATTTTAAGGATAATAATTGAATGGATGTTCTACAAATATAAAACAGATATAATACAGATATAGAAATAATAATAATAAAAAAAAACAGATAAACAAATAATAAAGGTTGACTTGATGAATATTAGATCTGTTTCTACATAAAACATTTTATGTAAATGATTTGATCACAGATGTACTCTGTATGACAGAAACATGGCTAAAACCATATAATTGCATTAGTTTGAATGAGTCTGCCACCCAAGGTTACTGTTATAAACATGAGCCTTGTCCAAAAGGCAAAAGCGGTATGTTTATAGTCATTTATAGTAATATTTTTAGTATTACCCAGAGTGGTTTTGTGATTTTAAGAAGAATTCTTTTGAAGTGATGGTGCTTTATGTTATATAGTGTAACAAGTGTAAATGATAAATCACTTTTAACATTTGTACTGGCTACACTACACAGGGCATCACAAACACTTCATCAAAGAATTTGATTTCCATCTGTGTTCTAAGTTAGTAATGTCTGCACTTGCACTGTACATAGATATTAAGTATTGGCAATGACATTAATTTTGTGTTTCGCAAAGTTTGCTGCTTTAGTAGGCCTATTTATAGATTTTTTTCACATTTATGTGAAAGATATACTGGAAAACAATGTTAACCACGTCATACATTTTAAAGGCCTTTATTGGCAAAAACATTTAATGCAAAGAGTCAATATTTACAGTGACCTTTCTTCTTCATAACCTCTGTAGTCCACTATTACATCAGCTTCTGGGCCAAATCCTGACTGATGGAGATCCATTCTTTCTTCCATTCTTTCTTTATAAGATATTTTACTTCATAACTTGTTAAACATGGAATTGTTTTTTTGTTTTGTTTTTTTTGCACAAACGCATCGCTTCGCTTCAGAAGGCCTTTATTAAACCCCCTGAGCCGTGTGGAGTAGGCTACAGGTTTATGATGGATTGATGTGGATGGAAGCACTTTCTTCAGCTCATACTCGTTGGTCCCGTTTACTGCCATTATAAAGCTCGGATGCGTCAGGATATTTATTAATATTTCTCCGATTGTGTTAATCAGAAGGAAGAAAGTCAAACACACCTAGGATAGCTGGAGGGTGAGTAAAGCTTGGGGTAATTTTCATTTGGAAGTGAACTAATCCTTTAATATTATTATTTCATAATTTCATTAGGATATGTCCCAAAAACTTTCAACATGGCTGTTTTAGCCCCGTTCACACCGCCAGCGACTTTTTCGCTGCATGTCGCTAGTCTCTGTACTGTGAAGTCGCTTGTGGGCGTTCCTAGTGCTGTCACTTTAATATCATTGGTAGACTGCACGTCTGACCATATCTATAGAAAATGCAATCACAAATGATATTATAAAACTAAGAAATCATTCTAATTTGACTAGGAATTAGGTTTAAAGTAATTAAAAGTAACATTCTGTTGTAGAGTGACTGCAGAGCTCAGTGCAAAATGATTTACTAGATTAACGATCGGTCTATCAACAAATTAAACTCACTCATACTGACAAAAAAAAAAAAAAAAAAACTAAAACGTCATTCGAATTTGACAAATAATCAATTTTTCTTGTCCCTAATAATCAACACAATGCAGGAGAAACTGTAATATGAACTGCAGCTTTATAGCCTACTGCTCACAACATCATATAACAACACACAAACTATCAATGTATGAATCAAACTCACAAGACTGCCGACAATTTCTTTTCCACGCATCATTTTATTATATACATGTATGTACAGTCAAATCATATAAAACAGTGAAATCACTCCGGAACTATTCCTATCTGTCTTGCCTGCACTCGAGACGGTGACGTGAGCTCCAGGGAGTCTTCACTCGCAAAATTCGCTCCTGATTTGCATAAAGTTGAAATATCTGAACTTTCGTCGCGTGTCTCCCGTCGCTTGACACGCCCAGAGCCATATAGAGAGAGAGTTGCGACAACTCCATAGACTCCAATGGAACGGTTTTTTTACAGCAATGGCGGCTCGTGGAGCCTCAATAGTTCCCGGAAGTAGCAGCCGCGCCGTAGAAGAACAGCAGAACAGACCGCTTCTGATGTACTTTTAAAAGGTAAGCCGTTTAAATTATAAGATTTTATATTATCAGTACATCTGAGTCAAATTAACTTGTGTATTAAAACATGCTAGCTGATATTGCTCACTAAAAGAATAGTTTCAAGGGATGTTATCAGATAGTAGATTAGATAATAGATTAAAACAGGTTATTCATCGTTGTGTAATTAGAGAAAAAGGCTTCTAAACGTAGTTAAATATAACTTTGGGGCTTGTGGTGGGTGAAAGTGGTAAAATGAGAATATCCTTATTCCTTATTAATTGTACAACCCAGGTGAAAAAATACTATAATAAACAGTATAGTGTTTTTGAACCATACTATAGTGAATTGTAGTATACTGTATATATTATATTATTTACAACATGTTGTTAATGAATGCTACAGAATACTGCAGTATAGTGAACTGATAAACTGTAATAAATACTGTAGTATACTTTCGTTTTTTTACTACAGTATACTGTAGTGTATATTGTATACCCTGAAGTTGTAGAGAACTTAGTACAGTATTGGGTAACGTAATTTGTTTATATTACTATAGTTGTTATATTATCACAGCAACTATAGAATTACCACAACAAATTAATTCAAGTACTTTACTATAGTATGGTTCAAAAACACTATGGTATTTACTATAAATTACTATAGTATTTTTTTACCTGGGAATAAAGAAAAAAAATCCTTATTTTAGAATTTATATTTGAGAATGTATTGTGATTCTGTTGACTGTCTATTATGTGTCAGCTCAGCTGATTTTTGGATTGATGGGGAGAGGGAAGTTTATAAGTGAGATTAAAAAAACAATGCTTAAAAGCAGCAAAAAAAAAAAAAATGTGTATATATATATATATATATATATATATATATATATATATATATATATATATATATATATATATATATATATATATATATATATATATTAGGCTAAATGGGAAATCATACTAAATACCAAAACTGTATATTATATACTACAACTGTATTTAATTTCTCCCATTTTGTCTCCTTTTATCTTGCTTTCCATACAAGCACAAAGGGGATTCAGATCCTGAAGACTCCATGCAATGATGCTGCACCCTCACTGTCTCTGCTCCTTGGATTTTGCAAGCTTTTCCTTGCTCCTTATTTTATAAACCTTTAATAAACATAAACGTTGTGTTGTTTTTTGTTAAAAAAAAAAAAGGGCAGATACACCTGTATATAATTAACACACAACTTGGCACACAATCTTTAGTTCTATTTAGATTGCTCCTGCTGACTTGAACATAACTTTCTCCTTTCTGTGTCAGTGGGGAAACCATGCATTCATACTGCTTTCTCTAAACAACTGCATAATCCTAATGCAGCACTGCAAACCATAGCAGAGACTACAAGAACATTTAGGAAAGGACAGACGAAGTGCTTGACATGCAGCTTATTATAAATTTATAAATCCATTGCACTAAATCAAGTGCAAACGTCAATGTGTGTGTATAATCATGTTTTATTTTAGAATTGAATATATTGTGTATGAATATATATAGTAATACGTGAATGGGGTTCATAAGAATTGTTAACATTAAGATTAATTAAATTTAACTTAATTAAATTTTACATTTCACTTATTTGCAATGGGTTTTTAAAGGCAATCACCTGTCACCTGCAGGTCTCCTGTCCCTGTGAAACCATAGTGAACATGACATAATTGCCCTTAACTAACAAACAAGTTTAAAAACATAAAAATACTTTAAAACAACTGCAACGCGATCTTTAAACAAGGTAATGTTAGCCAGAAATATGTTAACAAGGCAGGCAACGCTGGTTGACAACACTAATCCTCAAATATTAGCAGCTTTTAAAAACAACATTGCTGTAACTACATACACATACTACATTCACATGTCGGTGTATTACATAAATATTGTAAACCGATGCATTTATTGACTACAAATTACCAAAAATCACGGTTCTGTCTCTCTAACCCTATCATTTTGAATTGCCGCCGAAGCACTTCCTGGAACTATCTGAAGGCTACACGAATCACGTGACGATCAAGCGTTTTGAACTTCCGTTGTCGCAACTCTGGCTGCGTCCGAAATCGCCTACTCACTGAGTAGGTACTTAATTTCAGTAAGTACTTACTTTACGAGCCTAAAAGAGTAGGTACTAATCTCGTTGAGTATGAATGTGATCCGGATATAATCCGCCATGTTGACGTTATCATGTGACCTACGACGTTTAATGAAAACCCAAAATCTTGATCTCTTGAATATGTTGTTAATTTCTTTATTTTATATGCATACAATTTTATCCACAAGCAAAAGTGGCTTAAATCTGTTTTCCTTTTTCTCGTTGAATTTAACTGTCGTTTCATCCCTTAGGCTTATAATAAAAAATATATGTATTTTTTGAAGCCCATGTTGAATTATTCAGATATTTAACCTTGTCATTGTGCTTTTTTTCTGTGTATATAATCTATTTTTTTGTCATTATGATTGCTGACTGTTAGTTCTGCAATAATAATATAATAAAAAAGATATGAGTGACAGGTGCACTAACACCTCACAGCACCAGTAACTTGACAACGCTACCTTGTACGGTTTTCATCAGCATTTGCAATATCTGCACAAAGGAGATGTCGGACAGCTGCTTGAAGATCTCACCTTTGGAGAAGACTGACGTATTACTACTAAAGATAAGATTACCCAGAATGAACAGCATTGCTAGACCACCCTAACACTTAATAATAAATGCTGACCAATACTTAATCATATTAATTTTTTACAGAAAATAATGTATTATTAAAACAAGCAAAACGTAATGTTCTGTCATATGACATAGCTATGCATGAATAAACACTAGACAAATACAACCAAGGTGAACACATCTCAATATACAGTCAAGCAATGAATTAATGCATGAATAAAATAAATATATTTTATTTACAGACAATAGAAAACATAAATGAGTTATAGAATGAATAAAAGTAATCATCACAATAAATAAACACATATACAAGTCAACAACACATGAAACAAAGCTTTATTCAAACTTATTGTTCTTACAATCGCATATTTCAGCCCTGCTGCCATCTCAACACAGCTGTGCCAATTCTGCAGCTTTATTCTGATGAAGCAGCTGATGAACACCTTCACCTGTCTTTGCCATCTATAATGTCCCTCATTGCTGCTCCTCTCAATGGGGACATCTTTGATCCAGAGGATGAGGAAGATGATGATGGACCCCTGGACCCCTCAACTTTGAAGCAAGAGTGGGAGAAGATGTGCGGGACAATCTGGCTGCTGCTGTGTCTGCTCCAAACATTCATGTGCTCTCCATGAACAAGACTACATGTAAAACATTTAAACTGATTGAAACGTTTAATAATTCATGTCAGAATTCTGTTTCCTGCCATATTTCATTCAATATTTTTACAATTATGTGCTATTTTTTTGTTTCAGCTTTATTATTTTAGTGGTGTAGTGGGCTAAAGGTAAGCAGAAGGTTGTTGGTTCGATCTCCGCAGCCATTACTGTCCGACACTTTACTCCAGGTTACTCCATGGGGATCATCCCTGTAATAAGAGCACTGTTAGTCACTTTTGATAAAGGCATCTGCCAAAAGTAAACCTGTAAATAAATGTAAATGTGATTTTTGTAAATCCTTTTTTGTTAGCGTCTTGGGCACAAACACTCAATAAAGCTTATTATTTCTTAAAGTTTACTTTCCCAAGGTACTACCATAATATAAATGCATACATACAGTTTCTATTTGGGGGCTTAAAGGGTTAGTTCACCCAACCATATAAATTCAGTCATTATTCAGGTTTCTTTCCCCCACAAATGCCGCCGTCATCTTGCAGGTGCTGCTCCACCACAAAAGCTCTGCAGCAAACATACCGACATCAAGAATCAGAAGTGCTGTAATAACTCTGTTTGAAATTACAGTAATTAAAATAAACTACAAGTTAATATTTCAATAGATTTGTATTAATTTCTGTAGTATACTCACTCAATGCCATTGATGCCATCATTCCTTCATCAGCCTCTTTCCACCGGATAAACACACGTGATCATCTGTCCCTGTAACATCAGACAAGATTCAAGTTTCTTCTGAGATTTATGTGCTTAATACTACATTTACATGTTGAAGATGTGTTAACTCACTTCTTAAAAAACACAAATGTTCCTTAATTTACCAACAGTGCTAACGGACAAATAAAATAGATAACTTAGGTCTAGTTACTTGTACATTTGTTTATTTACATTCATTCATTCATGTAAAGTGTTGACAACAGTGAATTCTACATAATACACACACATCACTCAAGATGTATATTTCATATTGTGATGTACTCATTATCTGCAATACTTATTGAATATTTTCCTGTCAGATGTTAAATAAACATTTAGTAATCGACTTTCTGATGTATATGGTTTGGAATTCATGTAAATCCACTTTGGAGACGAACGTGTGTTTATTGAAGCTCCCCTCTTAGCTGTACACAATAAAACGTGTTTTTACAGCAAAATCACAACTATACTACACTGGCTACCGTCTTTACACCTCTACAGTAGTTCAACAAATGCGATTTTAACACAAGGAACCAAGTTTTTGGTTTTTAATACTCACATTTGAAAACATCCGCGCCGCTTTTCTCCTCCGTGTTCGAGTGTGACGTATCCTCTCCCGTGGCCTCCTGGGATAGAAGAGTGTCCATCGGATGAACACTTCAGAATCTGGGCAGGAGCAGTAAGCCATCCGGGAACTTCTCGACTACTCTTTTATGATTACTGAGGATTTCGGACATACTGCTCCTTTCACGTACTGTTTTCCCCCTACTATATTGTAGGTAAGTAGGCATATTCGGACGCACTTTAAGTAGACGCACGTCCGAATCTCGCGAGAATTAGACATCACCCAGGTAATTCTCGCCTACTCTTTTATGAATACTTCGGATTCGGACATACTTTTTCGCTCGCCTACTGCTTTTCCCCTACTATATAGTAGAGAAGTATGCGGTTTCGGATGCAGCCTCTGTCTCTCTATGGCTCTGGACACGCCTACATTCTGTTGCCAACGGTCACTGTCGCTCTTGTCGCCGGAAGTCGCCAGCGCTCCATTGAAATGAATGGGATCATGTCGCTTTGTCGCTGCGTGTCGCTGGCGGTGTGAACGGGGCTTTAGACTCTCATTAAAATCACAACATGATCCTAGAGAACTTGTTAACTACAGAATGACCTCGAATCTCCCTTCTCAGTCAAAATACTAGAAAAGGCAGTATCCTCACAACTATGTTAATTCCTGGAGAGAAATGGTATCTGCGAGAATTTCCAGTCAGGATTTAGGCTGTCATAGTATGCTCTTATCAACTGATCGTGTTTGCATTTCTCTATTAGTGTTACTGGACTTTAGCGCTGAGACTATTGACCACAAAAATCTTTTAATATTCTGGAAAATTATGTTGGCATTAGTGGAATTGCATTAGCATGGTTCAAATTGTACTTATCTGAATATTTTCAATTTGAGCAGTAAATGAAGAGATATCACATCGATCAAGTTCAGTATGGAGTGCCGCAAGGCTCAGTACTAGGACCATTGGTTTTCATCATACATGCTACCCTTAGGAGATAACATTAGGAAACATGGTGTTAGTTTTCACCGTTACGCTGATGATACTCATCCTTATATTTCTTTGTGGCCTGATGAAACATACCAATTAACAAAACTAACAGAATGCATAGTTTAATCTGTTTTATTGGGGTCTAAAACGCATTAGCATTAAGCATTTCACAGATTTCTATGTAATTATATAAAACTGCATATACTGTCAGTACACCCTATACAAATGAATTAGATCTATGTGTTTATTTTCTTTCAAATTAATGGAAACTGATACAAAAATATTAGGCTTAAAAAAGTCCTTATCCTGTGGCTCCTTCTAGGGGACAACATTAATATCACAGCCTTCATCCTTCAGTTGGAATGTCTGATAGTTTAGAATTTGCTGTAAGTCTCCAGAGCATCATAAATTCATGAAACTAAGCTCAAAATGACTTGTTCTCTGTATAGTTTTGAGAAGTTTTGACTTTTTATACACAATATATAGACACAATAGGCATAATGGGTCATATGAGACAAAAAAAAATCTGCTAAACAGTTTAATAGATCAAAATTGCTGTTTTTATGATGTTTTAGTTAAAAGACATTTTTAGACATTTTAAAAAATGGAATAAATTAATCTACACATAAATTGATTTATAATATGAAATTAAGTAGATTTTTTATTTCAAGTAACAGAACATTTACTGATTAAAATATAAATTAAGTGTATTATTAAGGGAATAATAAACAGCTTTAAATTAAGCATGATCATTAAATTAACAACTAAATTGTATTTATTACATGGCTGTCTATTATATGTGATTCTGATTTGCAGCATTTAGTTGTCAGACATATTCACTTGTCCATGGTAATGCTGTATCTTGATTCCTACAAATGCAACTAGCACCATCTTGCGTTTCATTTATTGTTTACATTACCACAGCACCTTCATAATGGGAAAATCCAGGGTGGCACCTTTAAAGCCTGTTACTATCCCACGTATGGAGTTAACAGCTGCTGTTGTAGCAGCTCGTATGGACAAACTGTGGAGAAAGGAGCTAAGATTACAGCTTCAAGACTCTGTTTTCTGGACAGACAGTACCTCGGTATTAAAGTACATTAAGAATGAAACTTCAAGATTTCGAATCTTTGTGGCAAACCGAGTCTCAGAGATTCTCAAGGTTTCTGACGCATCTCAATGGAGATTTGTGAACACTGCACACAATCCTGCAGACCTTGCCTCCAGAGGTGTGAGGGCAGAGCCATTTCTAAATAGCAAAACTTGGATATCTGGTCCCTCATTTCTCTTGCAATCAGAAGAAGACTGGCCTGTTAAACCAGATGAATCGCAACAACTTCCATTTGAAGATCCTGAGGTCAAGATATCAGCTGCAACTGGAGTTTCTGCAATAAGGGTGGAAAATGATGCTGTGACTTGTTTGATCAACCGCACCTCATCTTGGACACGTCTAATAAGAGTGATGGGCTGGATTCTAAGATTTAAGGCCTTGTTTTTGAATCTCAAGAAAATGAAGGAGTTCACTGTACGTCTTATTCAGTCTGTGTCAGATGTAACTCAACGGGAAGATGCTCTCACCAAGGACATGCGTGATTTAAAGAACAAGCTCTGTGGTGGTTATCTCTCATTGGGAGAGATCAGAGAAGCTGAAATTGAAATAATCACGTTCTGTTAGAGAAAAAGGTTCTCAGAAGAGTTCTCCTGTCTCCAAAAGGGAGAAGGTGTGAAAAGAAACAGCCATATATATAAGCTCAATCCAATATTGGAAGATGGTGTGTTAAGAGTTAGGGGACGGCTAAGTAAGGCTGCCATGCCTGAAGAGTCAAAACATCCTGCCATATTGGCTAAAGACCTTCATATCGCTGATCTCCTCTTACAGCATATTCATCGAGAGGTTGGCCATGGAGGTAGAAATCATATGTTGTCAAGACCACGCCAGAAATACTGGATCCCTGGTGTTAGTGGTTCTATTAGAAAGATCTTGGCAAGATGTGTGGTGTGTCGGCGGCTACATGGAGCCGCAGGTCAACAGCAGATGGCAGATTTGCCTGAAGATAGAGTTTCTTCAGAAGAACCTCCCTTCAGTTATGTTGGAGTCGACTACTTTGGCCCATTTGAAGTCAAACGTGGAAGGAGTCTAGTGAAAAGATATGGAGTTATCTTTACGTGTTTGGCAATAAGAGCAATACACATTGAAATTGCTTCATCACTGGACACAGATTCTTGCATTAATGCACTGCGACGCTTCATCGCAAGACGAGGACAGGTCAAAGAGTTACGTTCAGACAATGGCACCAACTTTGTTGGTGCAGAACGGGAGTTGAGACGAGCCATTGAGGGATGGAACTTGAAACAGATCAATGATACACTCTTGTTAAAAAGAATTAAATGGACATTCAACCCTCCCACTGGATCACATCATGGAGGAGCATGGGAGAGGTTGATTCGTTCTGTTAGAAAGGTCCTTAATTCTACCTTGAGGACACAAAATCTGGATGAGGAAACATTGCACACAGTGCTCTGTGAAGTGGAATCAATTCTTAACAGTAGACCCATCACCAAGGAATCCCCAGATCCAAATGACCTGGAAGCATTGATTCCGAACCACCTTCTGCTTCTTAAAACTAAACCATGTCTACCTCCTCGGCTGTTTCAAAGAGAGGACACATATGCACGGCGAAGATGGAAGCAAGTCCAATATATGGCCGACCTATTCTGGAAAAGATCAAGCGGAATTTCATTCCTGGAGACATTGTACTTGTAGTGGATGATTCTGCACCCCGCAACTCCTGGATCATTGGAAAGATAACTGAAGTGGTTCCAGACAGAAGAGGATTTGCGAGACAGGTCTGGATTAAGACCCAAACCAACCGTATATGCAGGCCTGTAACCAAGATCTGTTTTTTGCAGGAGTCAAGTGAATCCTGATTGCGGTACCTGGACAATATGACTTTGACTGAATTGACTGGTCTTTTTTTTTAACTTTTTTCCTCAGAGAGAAAACAGAAGATTAAATCAATTTTTATAATGGACTATAAATGAACATTTTGTGTATTTCACTGCTTCTGCAATGTACATGTAATTATTACTGTGTATTAACTGTAATAATTAGGGGCCGGAATGTAGGAGCCAGGTATAGTTCAATTATTTTAAACACTTTTTTTGGCCACTTATGGTGATTACTGCACCTGGTGGGGGCGGAAGTAGTAAAAAGTATATCCTGTGTTCACCTGTGTGTTTTATGCATTGAGAGAGAGGGGGTGACGGGGGGGGAAGGCTTATTTTTGCTGACCGCTAAAGCCTTCAATGGAGTTCATCATGACTTTTAGATGTATGTGTTGGATGCACGATCTTGTTTATTTCTTGTGCAAATACATTTAGAAATGAAGTCCTTGGATTCATGATCATTACAAGCGCGTCAAAAAAGTAAATTTCCCCTACTCAGCCTCTCGGCGGCGAAATTTTATGGTCCAAGATAGTCGCCAATAAATGATTTCCTTGACATCTCGTGATTTTGCAGCATGCAAGTTCCCGAACGTAATGCATGATGGGATACGCTTAGCCTCAGATACTGCTCCAAAGCAGTATTCAAGAAGTGTGGGTTTAGTGTGCAAGGGCACTGCACTTGGGCATTTTTAAGACACGGGACAGTCTTTCGCACTTAATTCCTGTTGCGTGCACGTGCTCTCGAGTGGCCAAGACCACAAGTGTGGATATTTGGACAGGGCAAAAGTCTTGCAGTCTCTACTAATGAGCTGATAAGTTGAATCATGTGTGTTAAATGAGGGAGACATACAAAATGTGCAGTGATGGGGGGTCCCCAGGACAGGTTTGAGAAATACTGGTCTAGATCAGTGGTTTTCAATCCTGCTCCTGGGAACCCACCACTCTGCACATTTTCTGTCTGGCTTTTTCCTAAGTAGCTGATGATCTGAATCCAGTATGTTAAATAAGGGAGATATACAAAATGTGCAGAGCAGGTGCTCAGGACCAGGATTGAAATCCACTGTGTTACCTGATGGACAGTTAACATTACTCAATTACAAAGTGTAGTAATATGTTTTTTTCTTTATTTTCAACCATAAAATGTTTTGCATAAAAAAATTTAATGTGCTATCCTCAAAACAAGCAGCAATGACATTCAAAGATTTTTATATAATGTTAAGTCATCAATACCTCATACCTAAAGTCTATTCCTTTTGTGTACTGCAAATTCAGAGCCAAAAATATTTATTCTTTCACCATTATCAAATTATTATTGTAACATAAAAGGAATCTCTGGGGGAATATATTAATTTCTACACTTAAGTAAAACATTTTCATTTGAGCAGTTTAAGTAGTTAATAAAAACAAACAACAACAACAACAACAACAGTAACTTAAACTAAAGCTTCTTACCAAAACAGGGGAACAAAATTACCTTATTTAATTAGTTAAAAGTTAAATGTAATGGACTTCTCTTGTAGCATCCACATGAATCTTACATTATACAAACTACTGGATGAAAACAAGTAAAAAACATGTGACAATGGACTCTTAGAGTCACCTCAGTGTTTTCAAACATGAGGATGCAGCACTTGGGATGTTCCATTTAGGCTTTTGTAAATCCTTCTGCTCAGTGAGAGAGGCCATGTCACTAACAGTACTGAATACAGATCAGACATGCATCCCATTTAAGCATCAATGGTTTGGTTAGGTGGACAGGACCTCTGGATGGCTTCAGCATAGATGCAAGACAGATTTATTGATCTCAGGGTTGGTCCAGTCATTTCGTAGGTCATCCAGATGGTTGTCAAAGTCTACAAGACTCTCGTATGATTTGTTTTCCAGAAGAGCCGATGTGATCTTTTGCGCCTCTAGCCAATCCTCAAAGCAGTCACTGCAATTTAAAGAAAGTTAGATAAAACATTATAGATGCTGTATATGGATCACAACCTTGCATTTTAAACACATTTTTATTTTTTTTGAATGATGATCTGGTAACACTTTACAATAAGGTTCATTAGTTAAGCATTAGTTAATGTATTAACTAACATGAACTAACCATGAGCAATACATTTGTAACTGTATTTACTAATCTTCATTAACGTTAGTTAATGAAAATACAGTTGTTCATTGTTTGTTCATGTCAGTTCACAGTTCATTAACTAATGTTAACAACTTTTTAATAATGTATTAGTAAATGTTGAAATTAACATTAACAAAGGTTAATAAATGCTGTATAAGTGCAGTTCATTATTAGTTATGTAGTTAACTAATGTTAACTAATGAACCTTATTATAAAGTGTTACTGGTGATCTAAACATTTGTGGCTTCAAACATGAAAATCTGACAGGCCTATGCTGCCGTTCTATGGAGGTTTTTCTCTCCAGGTCTCTGTGCCAGTTATATGACAAAAAAAAAAAAAAAAAAAAAAAAAAAAAAACACAACTATGAATAGTCTCATGATGTGACAATAACACGAGACCTCCATTGATACATATGTCACAACCCATGGTGTAATTCTAATAGGAGCGTATTATATAGTATGTCAAGTAATGAACTTTATTAATGCATGTACACTCCCCTCCAAATGTATTGGAACAGTGAGGCCAATTCCTTTATTTTTTGCTGTAGACTGAAAACATTTGGGTTTGACATCAAAAGATGAATATGAGACAAGAGATCAAAATTTCAGCTTGCATTTCCAGGTATTTACATCTGGATGCGATACATAACTTAGAAGATAGCACATTTTGTGTGAACCCACCCATTGCTCATGTGACCAAAAGTATTGGAACAGATTGACTTAAAATAGATTAAAGTGAATGAGGCTTAATATTTAGTTGCAATAACTGCATCAAGCCGATGACCCATTAACATCACCAAACTTTAGCATTCTTCTTTTGTGATGCTTTTCCAGGCTTTCACCGCAACCTCTTTCAGTTGTTGTTTGTTTTGGGGGGTTATTCCCTTCAGTCTCTTCTTTAGCAGGTAAAATGCATGCTCTATAGGGTTTGTCTGGAGTCTGGAGATTGACTTGGCCAGTCTAAAAACTTCCACTTCTTGCTCCTGATGAACTCCTTTGTTGTTTTCACTGTGTCAGTTTGGTTGCATGTTTCTGTACACTTCTGTGTTCATTTTGTTGCTGCCATCATGTGCTACATCATCAATGAATATTAATGAGCCCATCCCAGACGCAGCCATGCAAGCCATGACATTACCGCCACTGTGAGAAACCCAAAATTGAAACTGAGTACAGACATTCAATGCTATTTATTGTTTGAATAATCAATGCAATAGGACACACTAGGGCAACAAAACACACCTCTGTCAGTCACATGTTCCAATACCTTTGGTCACATGAGCAATGGGTGGGTTCAAACAAAAGGTGCTACTGTATATTCTAAGTTGTGTATCAGATCCAGATGTAAATAACTGGAAATAAAAGCTGAAATGATGATTTCTTGACTCATTTTCATCTATTGATATTAAACCCAAATGTTTTCAGTCTACAGCAAAAATAAACTGCATACTGCATACTTTTGGAGGGGAGTGTATATGTGTGGTGGGTATTATGTGAAGCATTATTGGTGTTGACCTCTCTCTCGATGGTTGTGTTGTGCGTCAACATTTAGGCACCCACTCACTTGAACTTACAGATATGGATTCTTTTTCTAAAAATCATTGTTCATCTGAAGAAAACAAACTCTTATATTTAGGATGACTTTGGGTGACAATTTTGGGTTGAGTATCCCTTTAATCAATTTTGTTATACATAAATTAAGCAGTGTTTTGAGTTATGAGGCTACAGTGCTCACCTAAATAATACATTTTATAGTAGTGCAGTGTAAGACAATCAACACACTGTCCTCAAAAATGAAAAAAAAAAAAAAAAAAAAAAAAAAAAAAAAAAAAATCGCAAAATAATTACAACATGAATTAAATGGCTTGAATCTGCCTTTTCCTCTTTCCTTTTTAAAATGGGTCATGAATTAAGAAATCAATTTTCCTGGATTGGAAATATGGTATGTAAGAGATCATTTAGAAAAAAAAAAAAAAAAAAAAAAAAAAAAAAAAAAAATCTCCTCTACTACATGGAGATGAATACATCAGCATAAAACACTGTCTACTACTTCATCATTGCCTCTTTGGCACCACCCACTGGTACTTTAGTACAGTCATAGTGACAGGCAAGAGAAGGATCACTGGACTATAAATTAGTGATGTACCGAAATGATTACTTTATAGAAACAGAAATTAAAAAAAGTTTTAATTTAGCCGAAAACCTAATATGTAATAGTGCATATATTTAGCAATAAGCTCCTCTCTAGACCAATATCCATAGCACTCATACTGCCATAAGTGGGAACAGTTTCAGGCCAGCAGCGCCAGGCCAGCAGTCTCAGACCGGAAAGTTAGGGCAGAGCTGACGATACCCTGACCTGCCCCCAGCACTAAGCCTAACTTCAGTACAACCCATAAACTCCACCATAACAAATGCCTAACCTAACCCCTCCACTAACCCTATATCTCAATGATGCTATAATCTCCATCCTAACTTTTGTTCTGAAATTTCTGGCCTGAAGCTACTATCACTTATGGTGCTGCATAATGAGCTGTGAACACTGAATAGCTTACATTTCAGTAAGTTGTACGGTTCATCCAACATACCTTCTGATGTTCATTAATGTTTATTTTGTGTTATAACTAGGAAATGATTGGTTAGACCTAGCGCCACACAGTTTTGTCTATACAAAAAGCGATTCTGTATGTTTAACTGCTTCAAAAACAGCAATGTCTTGTTTACGTGTTAGATCAGTAGGCGGAGAGTAGGCGATCTTTTGTGGCCGTTCAAATGCATTCAACCACATTAGTGTTTACAATAATCCGGTTGAATGCGTTAGTCAGTTTTGGAACGTTAAATAGTTGAGAAAGAGAATGCATGTTGTTTAACAATATATTGGTCTGTGCATAAACTCTTAAAAAGGGACAGCAGTCCAATATTCCTGCTGCTGTCTGTCATGTTAATCAAAGAACAAAAAGGCAAAGAACATCACTTTCTGCTCTTGACTGAATATGTTTTTTTACTTTAATTGCAAGCATTAATCTGCATTTATTTTTTACAATAAAGACTATACAGTGTTACTTTACATTTGGTTACTTTAATTTCTATAGTATTTCTTATCTGAATAAAAACCTACTCAACCTGAAAAACTTTCTTAATTTTATTTTTCGTGAAGCATTATTTTGCTTCACTTCAGCTATGGTAAAGAGACATTCACTCTTGCATTGCATGTTTGTGCATCTTGGCGGCAGAGCAATTAAGGCAGACCGAGGGTGTGTCTGTTTGTGTTGATTTCAAATATCAACAGTGTTTCACAAAAATGGTTTACTGCACCTTTAAAGTGAAGGCCTGATTGCAAAGAAATAAGTCTTTTGACAATTCTCTCCCAAGTGGTGCCATTGTTGTCAGCATTAATTCTGAGAATGATTCAGTGGGCTATGTAACACTTTTAATTGTCAAGAATTACTAGGAACCCTAAGAAATAACTAGATATAACTAGATAACATGTATTCTACATAGAGAGTAATAGCTGAATTTGTTAACTTTTTTTTTTTAACTTTTAACTTTTGTACTCACGTGCTTGGCTCTCTGCACTTCCACTTGTTGTCATGGTGATCATAGATGAAGAGAACAGGTACAAAACACTCCATGGTGAATCTGCTGTTGTCCAACTAATGGTGACAAACAATGCAGTTTTACTGCATTTTATTTATCTAGTTATCTGACATGGTTGTCATATGTAATGTATAAAATTACCATGATCATTGCAGCCTCGCTGAAGTTTTCTGAGATTCTGGCAGCGACCTTCTCAGCGACCTGGTTTGGTCTAAAACAGTTCAGACACAGTAAAGATCACACCATCACAGATAGAGACAATCATGCAAAGCACATGAAGAAACCCACATTTTACCTGGCTTCCTTTATACGCTCATTTGCTTGATAATAGCCAGCAATGACATACTTGTTCTCTTTGCACCATGTATCAATCTGAAGAAAGACAGACATTAGATCTTTTAAGTATTAAGTTCATCTGAGTAATTACAGGAACAGTCCTCTTGCCCTGCTATAAAGAGTAGTTGTTTATGTTGAACTAGCTGGTGGGCTGACAAATATGCTGTTCCCCAGTAAAATCATCATCCCAAGTAAAATCAAAAGGTAGGAATATGGTAGTTTTGCCGATAAAGATGGTGGGAGCCTGTGTGTAAAACCCAGTAAAACATGATAATGTACAAAACTAAATTAAACAATCTCATAATTTAATTTTTTTTAAACATTTTCATTTAACTTCATGAACATTATTAAACGTTGACCTTTGGTTCATTAAAAGGACTTATTTATTCTATTGTAGGCTCATTTTTTAAAAGTTAATTTAGAACTGGGTGCCGTACCTGCTCGGCAAGAGTCGCCTCGAACTTGTGCATCTTTGTAAGCAGAGATGGACGTAAAGTAAAAAAAAAAAAAAAATGCCATGCATACCACCACGCGGAATGGGGTCTCGCACACTCAACGTGCACAACCACCCATACCGCGACAAGGTCATTTTTGCCATTTGCACTTTGCATTTGCATTTTTGCCTTTGCACTCATGTGAATAAGGCAAGGCTTGTATACATCTATAAATGTTTGCAGAACAGCCTTTCCAAATGTTGCTAAACTAAAACATATGCGGTCCATCTCTGATGCTGAAAAACATATTCATGCATTCATGACCTCAGGATTAGATTACAGTAGTGCCTTATAGGCCTTTATCACAGCGGAATTGGTTACCGGAAGTGCTCGTTGAAGCAGTGTATCGATTCTTCTGGTTATGTATATTTTCAATGTGCTGAAACCACCTAGTTGACTAAACACCTCTTAAAATGAGCATCAGCATGATGATTTCAGTCTGGACATTTTCAGAGACAGGAGAAGAGATATTCGGATGATTACTGTGTACAGGCTGTGTTTATGAGCTGTGGCTCATAAACATACGTGATTATTAGGAGCCAAGCACCGAAGGTGCGTAGGCACCTATTGTATCTGTTGGCGTTGTTTTTAATTCTTCTTCCGCTCGAGTCTATGGCAGCCCATAGAACCGCTTGCAGGAAAGTTGTGAAATTTGGCACACAGTTAGAGGACAGTCTGAACTGTGTCCATAGCAAATTTGGAGTCTCTAACTCAATCCTTCTAGTGCCACCAGCTGTCCAAAGTTGCACTCATGTTTATGTTAATAACTTTTGAACCGTATGGGTTAGAATCGATTGCACCCTATGACGTCATTTTCCGTCATGAAAATTTTTCCGCCATTTTGAATTTTCTGAAAAACCTACTCTTTCGAACTCCTCCTAGGCTGTTACTCAGATTTTCACGAAACTTGAACCAGATCATCTTCAGACCATGCCGACAAAAAGTTATGGAATTCAAGTTTATTTCTCAAATCGTTTTTGAAAAACACATGAGCGAATTTTATGTAGCGCTTGTGAAAATAGACATAATGCTGTATCTCCGCAACACTTTATCGTATTCAGACCAAACTTGGCACGTCATCACAAGTATGACCTGAGGCAATCTGCAGCGTTTCGGCGCAGCGCTACCTACTCTTCCGGAGATATGAAAAAGTGGCTATTTTTGCTTATAACTTCTGATGGGTTTGTCCAAAATCATATATTTTTCTTGTTAGAGTCGGAGCATCATGCCGAGTCGAATGATATCCAATTTTCCCAGATTGGCCATCGGCCATTTTGAATTTTGTGCTAAAATGCTGTATTTTACGAATGCATTAGCATATCGTTATGAAACTCGGTATGGGTCATCAGCACAATGTCCTGAAGGAGCCTAAGAAGTTTTGGACCAGCGCCACCTAGTGGAGAATTTTTTTCCCCATATGCTTATAACTTTTGATCTGGTTGACTTATATGTAATATCCTTAGATTCCTGAATCCTTGCTGAGTCCAACGATACCAAACTTGCTAGGTTTCGACTTACGGTTTGTGCGGCGTGGTGATTTAGAGCTTAAACGATTGCGAATATCTTCAAAACCGTTAGTCCGATCGAGATGAAACCAGCGAAGGAAACACGGAACCTAAGCTAGTTAACTACATGTCAAAGCCCAAATGTCAAAATTGATAGGAAGTGGCAAAAAAAAAAAAAAAAAAAAAAAAAAAAACAAAGTCGTCCATGGGTCATTTTTTATGATCTCATACATATAAATGCCTATAATTCCAAAAAGAACCCTGAGGACACATTAAAAAAAAATGGTGGGATTGTGCCTCTTGGTGGCGCTATAATTAAACAAAACATGAAATTGCCATTTATTACAATACAGTATTATGATATAAAATGCTACATATGAATGCATGGGAAACAAATTTATTTATTCAGAATGCACATTTGGAAGGGAAATATATTTATAGGAACATTTCAGCAGGTTGAAGATATGAGATGTAGGCCATAGCATCCTCAGTTTCGAAATGCACACTGCACACGAATGTACACCTGCATATTACAGTAGTCAACATTTGAAGTGGATCAAAACCTTTCATCAAAGTTGTCCTAAAACCTTCTTAGGACAACTTTGATGAACTTTGATGAAATCTATCATGTTCATTATAGCTCCATAATTCTGGTCTGTTGGTAGTTCTTAGAACATCAAAAATCAACAAATGGAGGACTAAGGACCAACATTGATGTGTTCGACTGGAACTGAAAACCTCTCATTTCACACAACTCTGCTTTAAATGAATTTAATAGCATCTATGCTAATATTAGACTTTTTTGCCCACGGGATACTGCAAAATCCAGATCTGGCTCAGTGATGTTGCTGTCTGATGTCTACAGATCACACCCTGTGCATTGCGATGACTGAGGGGCATCTCAGTGATTCAATGCTATTATGTACAATCACATGTTATGTATAATGCCATGACTTTTAATTAACTCCTCAGTTAAACTGCTTCGAGGTAGAAAATATGATCAACTTTAACACCATGTCTACAGTGGACATGATAGCTCAAGTCTGTCTTCACTGGACACGACAAAGAGACTACTGCAATTAATGTGCAGTGGACTGAAATTGTAATGATTCTCAATGCAAGCATCCGCAATTTCTAAATCGCAAGGTTAAGTGATTATGTGGGTTGTTTTTTTTTAATCCTAAAATGTTTGTTTTAAAATTAACTGTGCGTTGTGGATTGTATGTATATATTACGTTGTATTGTATGAGAGCCTTTTAACCCAAGAAAAATTTCTATCATTGCTGATAAAGATAAAGACTATGCAATAAAGATTCTCTGAACTCTGAGCAGAAAGTGTTTTTTTTTTTTAATACACCAAACCCCCAAAGTGTGTAATCTGAATGCAGCATGCCTAAATCTAGCGCAAAAACAGAACAGTGGGTATGGGTTTACCGTTACGACATGGAAGAAATCAAAGAAACAGGGAAGGTGAATTCAGGGCAGGATAAGAAAAAAAAAAAAAAAAAAAACAACATCCATGGTTAGGTAATATTATGGATACAGGGAGAGATCATAGAGCCAGTAATTTGCAAGCCCTGTCAAACTATCGTTGTGGCAAAACAGAGTAGGGTACATTCACACAGAACGCATTTTTGCGGTTAAAAACATGACACAAGTCTAGAGATGCGTTTTTAAAAAAAAAGTTGAACTTTTACCTTGAGCGCCACATAGAACAAGGTGTCATGCGCGAGATGCTGCAAAAGACGTGAGCGCAACGATAGACACATTTTTCACATTTTTATAGAGAATGTGAAGCTAAGTCACACAGGTGGTGCCTCCATCTTAAGAGGATCACCCTCTTCTACTAATACTGAAAATTGATACGGATACCTCCACCTTTTGTTCTGTTTTTTTAAATATTAAAATTCAATATTCATATTCACTTCATGGCATTGTTTGCAGAAAAGGGAAGCCATTTTATTATGTCACACGATAATTTTATGTTTTCACTGTAGTTTTGCAGAATTACATTCACAATGTAACATGGTAGAAATGTCCAAATAATAATGTGTTCAAGCTGAAAGCCGTTGATTCAGCTGAAAGAAGTCAATTTATTTTTTAGTTGGAAACATTTAAAATGTAACTGAAGTTTTATTGTTATCATTGTAAATATTCACATCCCCACGGAGGGGAATCAAAGATTGTGAGTCACATTCGGCGGGACTGACACCACTTTTTTTTGCAAGCATGCACTGTGTTTAGTGGGAACTTTTCGGAAACTTCTCCAGCTCAAATTTCTCATTTTGTTAATATTTTTCTGTACAAAGACAAACATAAATAGTGATGAAAGCCAAACTATTATGTCACAGATGTATATTTACCAAGTAATCTACTATTTTGTAGAGGGGGTCAAAATTACAATTTTCACCTGAGATTTGGAGCCAAATTTCAGGGGGTGTAAAAATGATTTTAGAAAGATGGCAGCAGCATTAATTTATTTTTACACAGAGATTAGTAGGTCTATTAGTAAAATCTGTTGACTTTAGCCATCTTTGCTTCATTATATGCCGACTGTAAGAGTTCAAATTTGGCAAAAAGCACTTCTTGCATTTTTTTAGTTTGCATGCCTGTAACTCAGGAAGTATTACATTTATTCTTAACATCCTTTTAGATTCTAGTTCTTAGTCAACTTTCTTTTTGGTATCTTCATTTTGAAGGCCCTTGATGGTTCAATGCCAGAGATATGGGGATCTCAATGTGGCTCCTTGAGTAAACTGGTAAATTGCACACACTTTCAGTGGTCGAAAAACTAAATGTGGGTTACTTTCAATACAACTGATACTTTATTTTAAAAGAGGAATATCTGAAGAATAAATAATGTTGAAACTAGAAATGTATCATGTTTTTCTATCAACTCAATTGCACAGAACATACCGGAGTGTCATAAATATTCATTTTCCAAAGTTTGCATGCCTGTAACTCTAAAAGTAATCAAGATATCTTAATATCCTTCTAGATTGTCATTCTTAATAAACTTTCCTTTTGAAATCTTAATTTTCAAGGCCCTTTATAGTTCATTTCTAGAGATATGGGAATCTCAAAATAGCTCCATGTTCAAACTGTTGAATTTTACCCATTTTAAGTGACCAAAATGTGGTTCACTTTGCACACAGCTGATACCTATTGCACTTAATAAAGGAATGTCTGAAGAATAAGTCATGTTTAAACTAGAAATGTATCTCGTTTCTCTCCATCAAAAAATTGTATAAAACAACTCTGAGTACCAAAAATCCACTAAAAATGGTTGAAGCACATCAACTTGCTCTCAAAAGTGTATTTATAAGAATCTATATTTGAATCAGTTTATTTTGTTCATTTTAACAGCTTCTGAAGCTACCAAGAGTTCAAATATGCAGTACAATAACTACACGTTACTGCAACAACATCCCTATATCTATGAGAACCATATAGGGCCTTAAAAATGAAGATTCCAAAAGAAAAGTTTCATAAGAACAAGAATCTAAAAATGGCATTAAGATCTCTTTAACACTTCTTGAATTAAAGACATGTAAACTTTGGAAAATGTTTGTTTTTTGCTCTCAGAAAGGCATGTTGTATTCAAATGTTTTGATAGAGGGAAACAAGATACTTTTCTTGTTTGTGTTATTTGTTCTTCAGACAATCTTATTTAAATAATAACTATCAGCTGTTTAAAAAGTTAACTACATTTGGTTCTTGACCATTGAAAATTGGTAAATTTCAACAATTTGAACATGGAGCTGCTTTTGAAAATCCCCATATCTATGGGACTGAACTATACAGGGCCTTAAAGGTGCCCTAGAACATTCTTTCACAAGATGTAATATAAGTCTAAGGCGTCCACTGAATGTGTCTGAAGTTTCAGCTCAAAATACCCCATAGATTTTTTACATTTTTTTAACTGCCTATTTTGGGGCATCATTAACTATGCACCGATTCAGCGCGCGGCCCCTTTAAATCTCACACTCCCTGCCCCCCCGAGCTCTCGACTCTATATACAGTGCATAAACAAAGATCACACAGGTAATATAACCCTCAAATGGATCTTTACAAGATATTCGTCATGCATGCTGCATACATGGATCGGATCATATGAGTATAGTATTTATTTGGATGTTTGGATGTATTTGGATGTTTCACTACATTTGATTCTGAATGAGTTTGATGGTGCTCCGTGGCTAAAGCTAACATTACACACAGAGATTTATAAAGAATGAAGTTGTGTTTATGCATTATACAGACTGCAAGTGTTTAAAACTGAAAATAGTGACGGCTCTTGTCTCCGCGAATACAGTAATAAACGATGGTAACTTTAACCACATTTAACAGTACATTAGCAACATGCTAACAAAACATTTTGAAAGACAATTTACAAATATCACTAAAAATATCATGTTATCATGGATCATGTCAGATATTATTGCTCCATCTGCCATTTTTCACCATTGTTCTTGCTTGCTTACCTAGTCTGATGATTCAGCTGTGCACAGATCCAGACGTTATCTGGATGTGAAAGTATGCATCTTTCAGGTCCAGCGAGCAGAACCAGTCCCCGGGGCAAACCTGCGTGAGGATCTGCTTCAGCGTTAGCATCTTGAACTGTCTCATGAGGGAGAGGTTCAAGAGCCTGAGATCTAAGATGGGTCTGAGACCGCCATCTTTTTTGGGAACTAGAAAATAACGGCTGTAGAACCCCGAATTGCTCTCTGAGGGGGAGACTATTTCTATAGCTCCTTTTCTCAGAAGAGACGTGACTTCGGCTCGGAGGACATGAACGTTGTCCGTATTGACTGAAGTCTGAAGCACCCCGCTGAAGCGCGGGGGCCTTCGGGCAAACTGAAGCGAGTAGCCTCGACTTATGGTTCCCAGAACCCAGCTTGACACTCCGGGGATGGCCCGCCAGGCCTCGGCCCGCTTGACAAGGGGCTGAATGGTATCGGGTGCACCGGAGAGAGTGGAAGAGGAACTGCGCTCTTTCTTACAGAAGGTAGAATATTCATAGTGTGTTCGCCATAAGAATGGCGTTTTGCATGGACGCAGCATTGGGCCCAGTTAGCACAACACTGAACATATCTCCCACACCCGGAGCTGAACGAGGCAGAGGGGGGGTGGAACGAAAGAGCTTTTGGGGTGGTCCGGCCGTGGCGAGACTTTGCCCCATCCTCTTCCTTCCTGAAAAAGCGTAATCTCAGGCCGGGGTCCCTGACGTTGCCTCGGGAAGGAGGAGCGCTTACGATGGTGCTGTTCCTTGGGTGGTGCTGCCTGAGAGGTAGAGGGGGCAGGTTTGTTCTGCCTAGCCGACGCAGACTTGGGGCGGCTGGAAGCAGACGTGGAGCTAGAGCGTTTAGGCAGGAAGTGTCGCATAGCCTGGGACGACTTTTGTGCTGCAGTAAAATGCTCCGTAAAGCCCTCTACTGCTGGCCCGAAGAGACCAGAAGGAGAGACCGGGGCATCCAAAAAGGCCGTCTTGTCCATCTCCTTAATCTCGGTCAGGTTGAGCCACAAATGGCGCTCAAGCACGACCAGGCTGGCCATGGATCGTCCAATGGCCTGAGCTGTGGCCTTTGTGCCACGCAGGGCTAAGTCAGTGGCGCTGCAAAGGTCATGGAAGGCAGGTGCATCGACGCCGGACTCATCCAGAGAACGGAGGAGTTTCGCTTGAAACACCTGGAGAATAGCCATTGTGTGCAGCGCTGAGGCAGCCTGGCCCGCGGACGTATATGCTCTGCCAGCCAGAGCAGAAGTGGTCCTGCAGGGCTTGGATGGAAGGGCCCTCTTAGTTTTCCAACCCACAGCCGTGGGGGGACAGAGGTGAGCCGCCACTGCTTCGTCCAGGGGCGGTAGATGCTCGTAACCCTTCTCTTCAGAGCCATCCACAGAGGTGAGAGCTGAATAATGTGTAGTACGTAGGCGTCAGAACCGCCAAAAGAGATGAGGTCGCTCGCATCTGCCGAGGGACACAGCTCAGGGTGGGAGAACAGGACGGGGGACTGCTCTCTTGGGGGAGAGGGTGAGGCACGCGGGAAAGCCGGCATGACGTTACCCAACTCCGTGCGCTGGGCCGCTCTGCCCCGCTGTCTCTTCCTAGCCGGCTCACGGGAGGAAGAAGACGGGAGGGCGCGAGCGGCGAGATCGCCGTCACTGAAGAAGGCGATCCGCGAGCGTAGAGAGGCGAGACTCATGTTCTAACAGTGAGAACACGAGGTCCCGGCGGGGCTCTGCATGTGCCACACGAGTGGTGCGGCATTTGTAACAACGCAGCCGCCGTGAAAACGGCGTTTGAGGGGCTCTTTTAGAGCGGCGAGGGCCGCTAGAGCGGTGAAAACCGCTGTTGGAAAGCTCTTTTTGAGCGGCAATAAACTGCGGGAAAATCGCTCTTTCATGCGCGCCAGATGGTGGTAGGAGATGGGCTGGCAGGCGGCCGGAAGCGGGCGGCTCGAGACGGCGCTCGAGGCGGCAGTCGACGAGGGCGCCGGCGCTTCTTCGTCGGCGAGCTCAGCAGTCCGCTGCGGGAGCCTCTTCGACGGCGGTGAGAGCTTCTTTCCAGGCGAGCTTCTTCCAGGTGGCGAAGGCTTCAGCCGGAGATCAGCGAGGAGCGATGTGAAGTCGTCGCTGAAGGAGAGAGAACTGAAATCCTATGGCGAAACGCCCGCTTATATAGCCCTAAACCCCGCCCATTTCGGCGGGAATATTTGCGCGCTCTGTCGCCATAGGCCACGCAGCTATGCCGCGCCGTCATTGGTTCAACAACTTGTCTATGAGTGAACCAATGACGATGCAGACTTCAGTAACGGGGAAAAAGGAGACCTTTCCCCATACGCAGTACGAGTGAAGTATCGAAAGGGAACTGCCTTTAGTTATTTTTTTGGAATAAAATGTAAAAAAAAAAAAAAAAAAAAAACTGACTTGATAAGATTTACACTTGGTTTTAAATCAATAGAACATTAATAACATTGTTAATGTAAAAATACAAAATTCATTTTTGTATTTTGTAATAATTGTATTTGGTTTCTTTCTTTTTTTCTTTCTTCCTTTCTTTCTTTCTGAAGTAATGTAATGTTTAACCAGGAAAATGTGACAACATTAAGTGTAACTGGGACATAAATTTACATTTAATTTATAAAAAACAACAACAACAACAAAAAAAAAACTAAGGACTTTGCTTCTCATTTCAGAACACCACTGCACGCCACTGACACGTACAACAGATGTCTATTTGATGTCTGCATATCTGCAAGATTCTTTTTTTTTTTTTTTTTTTTTTTTTTAAAAAGAGTGTTTGCTTATCTGCATTATGTCTCAGATGTTTCCTGTCAGATGTTAAAGGGTTAGTTCTCCCAAAAATGAAAATGATCCCATGATTTACTCACCCTCAAGCCATCCTAGGTGTATATGACTATCTTCTTTTAGACAAACAATCAGAGATGTACTTAAAATTGCTCCTCCGAGCTTTATAATGGTTGTGAATGGGGGGGGGGGCACATTTTGAAGCAAAAAAAAAAAAAAAAAAAAAAAAAGCATCCATCCATAATAAAAGTAATCCACACTGTAAAAAGTAATTGCTGAATCTACTTAGGAAAAACTTGTAAAATTAACTAATTTTGGAAAATTTGTTGATTTAACTTGATTAGGCTGTGTAGTGTGAACTTTTAGGTGGATGCAATAGTTAAACTAAGCAAATTTAGTACATAGTACTTAAGAATGTTGAGTGTGTTGTACAGGCAATGCAGCCGCGCCCGCACATGCGCATTGTTGCGGTACACAGGATTTGCGCAATGTTGCGGTACACAGGATTTTGAAGACGACGACGTCGACGAAGAAGAAACTTAAGCTCGCCTCGTGCTCTGGATGCGGCGGCAAAACTAGGTATGCTCATGATGATGGCCTATTTATAAACCAATGTTAAAAAATTAAATAGATTTTAATTTGCTCATTGTGTGCAAAGAGGAAAAGACAAAAAGGCACACTGATGCAGGATAGTTTTATGTCGAATGAGACCGTTTGAGATCAGTGGCTTATTAGCTAGGTGTATATGACATTCTTCTTTCATAAAAATACAATCTGAGTTATATTAAAGTTATATTAAAGAAGTCCAGGCTAATCCAAGCATTATAATGGCATTATAATGACAGTAATAGTTGCTCTGTTTTTGAAGTCTATAAAAAATGCATCTGTCCGTTAAATAACGTGCTCCTCGTGGCTCTGGGGTGTCAATAAAGGCCTTCTGAAGCGAATCGATGCGTTTGTGTAAGAAAAATATCCATATTTAAAACTTTATCAAGTAAAGCTTCGGCCGACCGCCTTCCGTATTCAATTTAGGGAAAAAGTGTTGAAAGTGCCTCTGCCGATCGAAAGACAAACGCGACCAGGTGCGCTTGTCATAACGTCATGTACGCATCTTGAATTGCGAAAAGGAACTTTCAACTCTTTTCCACAGAAGGCGAACGGCTGGAACTTTATGAAGTTTTAAATATGGATATTTTTCTTACACAAACGCATCGATTCGCTTCAGAAGGCCTTTATTAACACCCCAGAGCCGCGTTGAGCACGTTATTTGACGGACAGATGCATTTTTTTATGGACTTCAAAAACAGAGCAGCTATTACGGCAATAATAATAATGCTTGGATTAGCCTGGACTTTTTAAATATAACTCTGATTGTATTCGTCTGAAAGAAGAATGTCATATTCACCTTATTTTCCGCGACAACAAGGGTGGCGCCATTACGTTCGTTTTGTCATCTTATTTCCGGTTGAGGGACCTAAGATAGTAGTCGCTAGCGGTAATCCTATAGCTGTAACGGTAGATGAGTATTATATGCTCAGTTAGGGGCTGTCATAACAATTAGATTAAGAAGAGAGAACAGTTGAAACGGCATCAACGATGTTACGAATACAATGTGAAGTGATTGGAGTGTTGCAGTGCATTTTATTTACACCCACCACCTTAAGACGAGGAGCACCTGAGGCAATGGCTGAAGGCGCTAAACTTGAAGTGCCCACCCAAGCGCCCTTATGTGTGTTCGTACCATTTCATGGACGGGAAGCTGACTGACGAATACTTTAACCCGAGAAATGTCTCGGCTACGATGTTCCAGTAAAGAAGTCACGGCGGATGCTGAACAGGTTGTCAGATTCAGGTAAGCTAACTCAGCTAGCCATGTACATGTTAGCCTAAACGTTAGATTTGTGAAGTCCCTTCTATGAATACAGTTAAGATCAGTAACGAGCAGTTCACAAAATACAACGAATCTTGCATTATTACAATTGCCACCTATATATTTCATATGTAAGATAGTACAATGGTGCATATTTAAGATAGGATTATGGTACATTATAGTCTAATAATAGCTTAAGTTACTTACATTATTCCTGTAATTTATAGAGATTGCAGGTGATAGCAGGCCAGCTAGCTACATCTCTCATATTGATATTGACCTAACTATTAACACTAGAGTTAGAGATTGTGTATATACTGTCTCGTTTTTAATGCATCTCTCTCTCACACTGTTCTGTTAAAGTATGGGTGCAATCTTATATTAATTCTCATGATGAATAATTACTAATGTAAAAATATGTGTATGGTTATATTATTTCCTCAGATGCATCAATGAGCGTGATCAACTGTGAGGATGATCACATCCACATACCCTGAACTGTGATGCAGAAACACAATAGGAGGATCCATCTGTCTCTGACCACAACTACACTTCAAAATCACATCTCAATCTGAAGCCTCCTACATCTGATATGAGAATGCAATGCGTTGAGCCGGCGCCATTACACACAACTCTGCTGAGAAACGACCACCATTCATTCAGTCACAGAGCACCTTATCAGTATATACACCAACATCTTCCAGCTACACACTTGGGATCAGCTCCTGACGACTGATGGAGCTGCGTCGTAATTTATTGCAGGGTGATCTATAGGGTGGTCATATCAGGATGATAATTTATCTATATCAGCACTGGAGTAAACAGTGATGTCATCATCCAGCTCAGTTCAGTTCGCATACAATGTTGTCAATGCAGGCAGATCAAAATACTGTTAAATATCAAAGGAAGGTGAAACTTGTCATTCCAGCATTCACCAAGAGATGCACGCAACTCTCTGAAGAATACACCACCAACACCAGGCGCATCGCTAATGTACATGGGTCATATGACTGAAATCTTCAAAATCCTTTCTTACAACAGTTCAAATTAACCTCACCCCTAAAATTGATCATTTAGAGAATTTGCCCATTTTACCCTTCTGAGCAACATAATTTCTGATGTAGAGGATGAATGTTGATTTTAGGTATGTTTGTCTGTGCTGTGGTTTTGCTTTAACTAATCAGTGTAAATAGTGTATGTAGATATTTTTATGAACCTTTACAATATGACCAAATGTTATCTATCTTAAAATTATTTCTATGAACCTTTACAATATGATCATATGTGATGGAGGTTTTTTTATCTTTACAATGTGGCCAGATGTTAGCTGTCAGTATCTTTTTAATAAAACCATATAATGTGAGCTCTTACGTATTCTGATTTAAATGAAATAAGTCAAGTTTGCAAATTAATTCTATCTTGGTTTATTGCATATGAAAATTAAATGGTGAAACATTATCTCTACATGAAGGTCAGTAAAAGGTGTCTAGCTTCCTGATAACAACAAACACTCTTACGACTGATTTTATCACAACTTATTAAATTACACATTTTCTAAAATACAAATCACAAAGTTATCTTTAACAAAACTGATTTAAAATAATTCCAGTCGTCTTCACCTACACCCTCTACATGCTGCTCCATCAACTCCTGACAGTCCCATGGTTTACTCTGGCTTCTTCACATCGTCTACCAGTTACGGCCGTTAACAGTGACGATATGAGACTATGTGATCGTCGTATAGAGTTTTCTCTATTCATTGATATCTTCAGGGCTAAAGGAGGAGACATTGGCTCCAAACTTGAGATTCTGCACCAGATTGACAATGATGTAAGTTCCTCAAACACATCAATTCATTTTTGATAGTAAAAACAATTGTTGCTTTTGCTGTTGTTGTCTGATCTGTGTTTTATTTGTGTCATGAGCGCTAATAAATATTAATGTTCATAACTTTGCAGAAATCCAACGTCAATGCGAGACAAACAGCCGTTCTTCATGACCTACCACTCCTCCTCGGAGAAGACCCCACCGATTTTTAAAAGACATGCTTTGTAAGTAATTTTTTTTCTGTGATGTGATTCTTTTTTAACAGGCAAACTGTTCTTCAAATTGTTTTGAGATCTGGCAAGAAGAGTTATGAAGGGGGAAAACAGTCAGGACACTGAAACAAAGAAAGGGATAGAGAAAAGAAAGTTAAAGATAAATTAAGAACTCATAAGAAAAAAGACAGATGAAAGAGAAACAATTGGAGAAACAAAAAGACGATAGACGGGAGGTTGGAAATTTAGACGGGTAGGAAGAATAACGGAAAGACACAACAGATGAATGAAGTCAGTAAGGAGGTAAGAAAAAAAATATAAAATGACAGAAAGGAGGTTAGATAGAATAAAAAAATCTGATATTTAATTGATTTTAAAAATTCAATCAATGATGTATTTTGATACCTTTTCAAATATAAAATTATCAGATTTAGAATAGGTTTTTATAGCTGGCCTTCAGTTTGATTTAATTTCTTTTCTTGCAGGGGTTTGAATGTCATTCCTCCATGCATCCACTGATGTGTCCTGTTTGAAAAGGCCTTTACATTTAGACATAATACAGTGTTGTTAATTTAGTTTTACATTTAAATGCAAGTATGTGCTTTTAAAATAAGTTTTGTGGCTTACGTTGACCTAATTTTTTGTTATATGCTATTCCTGTTTTTAGGAATGTGATGGCAATGAAGACATGTTCCTCACGGCAATCGGTATCATGACAGTGATTCCCAAGGACTCTCCAACTGTGCCCTACTTGCGTCTTGATGCCACAACAACGGCAATCTCTTTGGAAGGTACAGTGGTTGTGGATAACCTTGAAAATATTCCAAAGCAATGTGTCTGATCTTTGGGCTAATTTATGCTCTAAACTTAGAGTATCCAGCAGCACTGAAGAGCACATTTGATTTCCTACAGAGAGTGATTTTGTCCCTTGGCCACAAGACACTGAAACCTAAAATCCAATCACTAAAAAAAAAAAAAAAAAAAATCACCTAATGCAGTAATGTTTTTTCATGGTTAACCATTATTGAGTTGAGTTTGAATAGATCTATGCCTTTTAAGAACTCAAATTGTTCAGTGCTACTGTTACAGATACTTGTTTTTCCAAAAAAATGTTTTAGAATTTTATTAGAAGATAATATTTAAAGAGAACTGTATTAGAAAATTTGTTCTGTACTAAACTCTGTACCTGTACTTAACAGACTGTTAAGTGTTTGCAAGATTTGCTTTTGACCACTTTGTAAACATGTAAAAGACAAAGAAACATTGCACTTTTTATTGTAAGTGCAGTATGTGCTTTTTTTTCTACAATGTTGTCAGTGGGCCATGTTGACGAGCATACCTTAAGTAATGTCTTTCATATTGTTTTATAGAGCAAATAAACCTTCAAGTGTTGTGCGAAATCTGTTGTCTTTCTTTTTATTCTCAACTTAGAATTTTGAGTACAGCTTGCTTGAGAAATGTAAGGCAATCATTTTCCACACATTCTTCTAGTAAAATGAGCAAGCAGACATGTTAAAATAACTTATGTTTGAGTTCTGCTTACAAACCCCAACTTAAATCTGTAAGTTGACTGAACTTTTGAAATTGAGTTACTTTTACTCAAGTTTTATGGTAACCTCTACAAATTGTTGTATTATATCAAGAAAATGCAATTACCCTGCCTCCTTGTTAAGGTTTTGGATGTCTGTTGCTACACATTTGGCCAATGTATTAAATATTAGGTATTGCTTACAATATTCATTATATTGTATGGCCAGAGATGTACAGTTATCGTTAGATATGTGTGTATGGCTGTTTACGAGGAGGAGGAGCAGAACTGGACTGCAGCACACAGAAGTGTGTGTGGTTCTATGTGTGTGTGCTCAAGGACACAGAGAACTGTGGTTCTACTCCAAGAACCTTATAAGGACATCAGCCATCTTGGCTGAGTTTACTGGAGTCCAAGGACACAAAAGCCAGACAGCTTGCACCTGCGAGGCCTTGAGAAGGGTCTGGAAACTTTGGGAAAGTTACAATGTACGTCAATCAAGAAGATAACGTAACGTCTGTGATAAACAACACGAGTATAAAAGACTGATGAGCTGATTGCCTCTTCGGATACTGATACGTCAGTACCCCCGACGCCTAGAAGCCCAGAGCTGAGGACAAGAAACCCCAAGCTGAAGATGGGAAGCCCAGAGCTGACTACACCTTTGACTCAAGAGTGATTACTGTATTTTATACCTTTAATGATTAAGTTTTATTCGCCTTTACATTTTTGTTTATTATAAAAGAAAAGTAACCAATTAAAAGAAATTTAATTGATTACAAAAGCTGCCTACCTTAGCTTGATTTATAGTGTTTTAAGACTTTGAACAAGAACGTACCACAGAGGAGTCTTCTGACCAAATTGTAAGTAATTTAAAATGCTTATAATTTAGGCCAGACTCGATTTACTTTACCTAACCTGAGAATAATAAATAATAAGGTTAAAAGGTGTTAAGATCAAAATACACACCGCAAAACATGGCGCCCAACGTGGGGCATTGATCCATCGACCCCTGGCCACGGTCGATCGAGCAATGCTTTCCCATTCGCTTCCGCACTCGTGCACTTGAGTTGTAGATATAAAAACTTGGAAAGCTATGAATCACCAGGTAACCTGTAAGACCCAAAAATGTAAATAATCTAGAGGGATTATTTATAGACAGCCCAGAAAGGGTTGAACGCGCGTAGAACAGATAACTTTACGAGCCAGGGAGCCGTAAAGGTTGAAAAAGCTGTAGGAGAGACAGAAAGTCTCACATAGCTAGCCTTAAAGAATGAAAGGCAGAGACGGGCTAAAGATATGACCTGTAAGTGAAGGACGCTTCGCTTATGGCAGGGAGAGCCCAGCGAAAATCCAGCAATGCGTTTAACAATGAGAAAGAAAAATTAGCCTTTCGAGCAGACACACAGGTTCTAGAAATGGAACGTGGCTCCTGTGACAGCAAAATGGTTGAAACTTAAAGACTGAGGTAGGTCTAGCAGCAGCAAGAAGAAAAAGTGTAAACGGGGAAAATGTGTACCTGTGATAAAATTACAGTATGAGGCTCCTAGAACAGGAAAATGTCATAGATACTGTTGATACATAAATCTAAAGAAAAAGTTTTACATTAGTGCCAAAAAGAATACTATTTAAACCACCAGACCTGGATAGAAAATAAGTATCATGGAAGAAATTCACCTAACATAGTCAGAGGACAGTTTTATGAAGTGGAAATAGGCAGGCTAAAAGTCAGACTTTTAATCTGTAACAATATGTGTTGGGAAAATAATCTTAAGTGACATGGTAATTTAAGAAAACATGAATTGAAAATATGATAATTGTTCCCGGAACAGTCGGGATGATTTTAGAGTAAAATAGGTGTACAGGTTAAAGAGTCTGTGAGCAGAAGCTCGGACTCAAAATGTAACAGCGCTGTGTGTAAGATTGTCTCTCACACTGCACTGTTGAGGAGCGAGAAGAGCTCATAGTTAAAGCTTAATGCTTAAAGACTGGAAAACAATAGGTCTAGCAGCAACTGCAAGAAGAAAAAGACTACAAAATAAGTCAGGTAATTTTTCTTTTAATAGAAAGTTAAAGAAAGTTTAAAAGGAGTAACAATACTGTAGTATTGAAAGAATATAATTAAAAATTCCAGACAATGAGGATAATGGAAGATATATTGCCAACAATAAACTTGTTAAATACCAACGCAAAAGGAACTAAAAAATAAATTAATAAATAAATAAAAATAATAATAATCTAGGATGAGAAAAGATGATGTGCCAGGACCCTCTCAGCTATCCGTACTTCAGTATGAGAAGCCTGCGATAGGGAGAGATTTATGAGTCAAGGTGAGACAAAGCCAGAGGAGTTAGAGCTTGTATTCAGAGCTTAAGTTTGACTCTGATACCGGTGATAGTGAAAGCAGAGAATCTGATATATTATATTAAAAAAAGTTAGACTACTGTAACAGTTGACGTAAAAGTAACACTTTAAATATGGAATACATCATTTAAAAAGATGTAATACAAATATTCTGATATAGTGAGAAATAATGTAGGATACTTAAAAAAAAAAAAAAAAAAAAAAAAAAAAAAAAAAAGAAAAGGGCAAAGAAAGTTGTGCCTAACAGAAATTTGACTTACGGACAGATAAAGTCAGCTCGGTGTTCACCCTTAACCGTATTGCTCAAACCGAGGGTCTAAAATGGGAAACAGATTTTAATGCACTAGGAACAATAAGTGGAAAAGTAACTAAAGTTTTAGAACTAGTAATATTGTCATAAAAAAAAAAAAAAAAAAAAAAAAAAAATGGATTCTCAAAAGAGTTAGAGAAAGTAAGATGCCAGCAAGGATATCAAAAGCCAAGAGAGTGAGAGAATTTTCAGAGTCCAGATAAAGAGTTGGAAAAAGACCAGAGTAACAGTGGGATTTTGGTGATTCCAGTCTGGATTTTAACCCTTGGAGTTCAATGACGACCAGAATAGTGTACAACAAAGAATATTGGAATTAAAATTGTAAATATAACTGTGGTTAGTAATATTTTAATTGTCAGTAAATTAGTAAAGGACATTATAATCATATAGTGCTTATGCGGACAGGAGAAAAATGCCCCTGCAAGACAGACCTGTATCAACTGAAGTTTAATTAAAGTAATGAAATTAAAATAATAAATTAAACAGGTTATTATTGAGAGATATTAATGGATAAAAGAAAAAGTTATATTCAGATAATATAACTGTGTGTAGTAATAACTAAATTTTCAAATGACATTTGTACAGACATAAACTGGCTGTTGAAAAACACCAGAAAAATAAAGGGCAATAAATTGAAAGAAAAACTGAAGCTTAGCACGATCTCAGTTTGTAACATGATAATACAATTTAGAGAGAGTTAGTAAAAGTTAAGAAAAGGATTTAAAAACCAAATCAACAGGAGACTACACTAAAAATAAAGTTAGTAGATTTGTTGGACAATGTATATAGTGATGGGGAAAAGGCTATAAAAAAAACAAAAACAAAAAAAAAACATGCTGTATAGCTTAACATATTGCAAATCTAAGGTTACTTTAGTCCTTATTAAAAAGGAAATAATGACTATACAGCTGGGAAAAAATGCTAATATGATAGAGTAACTTAAAACTTAAAAAGTGATTAGAAGTCTGATTAAGTTTAGAAAAAAAAAATAATAATAAGATTGAGAGTAGAAAACTGAAGCAACTTCAGAATGATTGACTAGAAAAGCCTAGAAAAGTTTAGAAAAAGTAGAGATTGAGACTCAAATACCACAGGTTTTCTACAGGAAAACTTTGCTAGCAGGTAAGAATGAATATGATTTTTATTTTGCTAAAATAAAATACTGAATTACTGATATTACAGGTTATACAATTTATTAGCAGTAAGAAATTGTAAGATATTTAGTGATTAAAACAAGTAAAGAAGAAAAAGAAAAAAGTTATAATTGGCAAAAGCATAATTAAAACCATAAGATCCACCTATACATGTGAAGTACTATGATTTTATTTATACAGAAACTGTATTTTTAAAGTCAAAATTATATTGTAGAATTATTAAAGAGGTTAGGAAACCTGATACTAATAGCTAAATTCAAAGAGAGTCATTTAGGATAGTGACTAAGTCAAGTTTAATGCTTTAAGCTGAAGGAAAAAGCCATGATAGAAAAACAGAATAAGAGATGGAAAAGTGATCTTAAATAAATTTAGATTACAATGTTAGGTCTATACCTAAGACTTTTAGGAAAAAGAAAATGCTTTTACTTAAATAATAATAATAATTATATTAATATTATTAGATTTAAAAGTAATTTTAATTTGTGAGCTGGGTTTTTTAATGGTAGAAGGTATTAAAATGAATTTAATGTCCATCCTTCCAGCCTCTAAAGTTAGCCAAGGAAACACTCTGGATGGATGGTAGTTGAAATGTGTATTTAATCAATTGATTTTGAAGTCTTTTATAAAGAATAAAATGTTTAAAAGCTGTAGAGGTTGTACTCAAATTGCTTAGGAAGTAAAGTTTGAGGATACATATAAAAATCATGATTAATGATTTAAAATAAAAAAAAAAAAATAAAAAAAAATTATTATTGATTGATGTGGTTGAGTTTTTAGCATTTTGACAAATACACAGTGTGTAAAATATTACAAAATATATATAAATTATATAGTTTAATGGGTTACATTAAAATTAGGATAGTCGAATGGCAAAGCCTATTCACACTTAAAAGGGGATGATTAAACTAGACAGAATTAAGCAAAAGAAGTGTTAGTGCGATTAAAGGAGATTTTCTAATGTATACATTAAACAATAAAACATTAGACAATAGATTTGAATATTAGTACAATAGGATATCAATAATAGAAAAAAGACATACCTGTTTGAAAAGAAACTGGCAATAGAGAAAATCCATTGTGCTTGATTGTTTTTGTTAATAAAAAGTTAGCAGTTCTTTGTAAAAGATATTCCAAGCTGAAAAGTTGGGACCAAAGTCAGAAGCTCATATGACGAAGATTTAAAAAGTGCCTCAAATACAAAAATTAAAATTAATAAATGGTAATAAAAGGAAAATAGATATCTTATGTTGTAACAGCTGTCAGTGACAAAAAGTTAGAAAAAGGAAAAGAAAAAAAAGATTTGTTTAAGAAGTATAATTGTTGGTAAAAAAAAATATGTGCACTGAAGATTTAATTTTGAAGCAGGAGAAACAAGCCGAGATAAGAGAGTCAGTTCCAGGCACAGCCCAGAACGCAGAGCTCACGGGTGTGTCAAGGTCACTCTGTAAAATGAGGAATGAGAATTTTACCAGACATCCCAGCAAAAGTGTAAAACTATTTTTAATGGAAAAAAAAATAGATTATGCCAAATTAAAAGGTAAATAAATCTGATTCCTGATTTAGTTAAAATGTAGAAAAGTTGTGAGGACTTAACCTTTTTACCCAACCAGACAATTCTAAAGAAAACACAGTAATATCTGTGGCAATAATAAAGCTTGAATGAGAGAGGGGCAGTACTAGGAGAAACAGAACGTAATAATAAACAAAAGACTTATGAACAAGTTTGTGACCTAAGTGAAAATATGATTGAAGTTTGACAGATAACAAGATACATATTCCTAAATGAGGACAGACATATTGAGAAATAGGATTACAATATTAAAAGGTATTAAAAGATATAACTGAACTATAAAGGTTAAAGATATAAATGAAGTATAAAGGAAGAGTAGGTGTATATATATGAGAGTATAATAACAATATATGACAGAGTGAATCAAATATGGAGGTTATAGATAACAAGGAAAAATATATTTAAATAATTAATTAAGTGGGTTACATGGTTCATGGATTTTTAGACTGACAGTCACTGGGGTTGCATGAGTGCATTCTCAGTGCTTGGTCGCACCAGGAAAGGAATTTGTTGTAAAATCTGTGCCAAATTGATATAAGGATGATCCACTGAAGCAGCCAGAAGAAACAGAGAGAGATAGAGAAAGAAAGAATGGATCACCAGAATGAAATTTGAAAATTTGCAAACATAACAAAAGCATTTGTCATTTTAAATTCAGAAGAGATAGTGACTGCTTTTGTTCTGACCACGAAACAGTTGTAGTATATTATATTTTAGGGAAATAAAGTTTGAATATTGATTAACTGAAATAATTTAATTCAAGTATTAAGATATGCACCAGAAGGATAGAAATGCTAAAAAGCTGTAGCCAACTGATAAAAGTTGCATGCAAGATGAAATGAATGAAATTAATGTTTTTAATTTTGCAGCTATTATTTAGCAAATATAAAATTACCAATTGCTTAATGCAAAGTGAGGTAAAAACTATCTGAATAAAGTTACAGAGATTAACCATTTAAAAAATTGAAAAGAATTATAAAAGTTTGGATAGTTGACAAAACTATTGGATTATTAGAACATTTCCTCTGATATAAAGGGAATTTGTTTATTGCTATGAAAAAACAATGTGATAGAAGATATTTAACAATAAAATTATGAATACTATAATTTTAGTAAAGATAACTAGTCAGAAAGATATTAGGACTAAGAATAATTCAATCATAAAATGAAATGCATACTGTCAACGAACATCGGGGGAAAAAAAAAAATGTTTTTTTTTTTAGAAAGAGACAGGTAGGTTAATAACACCTGTAAAACTAATTCACTAAATAAATAACATGCACAAATGTGTTGGGAAGGTATTAGAATATACAGTATTTACTGTGATGATTCAGTTAAAAATACAACCAGGGTTCAGAGAGGAACTAAAGGTTAAACCACTGATAATGCCTGAAAACTGCTGAAAAGTTGAATATTTTAGAAGGAGCCATGGAGGTAAAAAAGAGCCTTGTGTGTGTCTGCCAGGAATGTAGGATGAGTTATCCTCAAAGTAATAATGACCCAGAGACTAAGTGAGCACATGGATGATTAGGACTGCCTATGGTCCGGGATACAGTGGAATACAATGTGATGAATGTGTGGAAGACATTCATCAGAAGTAACTTGCTGGTATATGTGGTAGGCATAGAATTTGGGGCATGGACCTATGGTGATTTAACCAGTAAAGGCAAAATTGAAGGGACAAAGGTGTAGAATCAGAAACAGCTGGGTATTTCTAGCGTTGTATCTGTAGTCAAAAGTATTGACAAACACAAATGACATACAAAGCAAGGGGTTGCTGGTTTTGTCCCAGGAGATTTGGGAGAAATCTAGAGAGTCTGAAACCTTGCTTTAAAGATGGCAAAATGTTCCAACCAGAAAACTGGTTAATGGGAACAATTGCTAAAAGCTATTTAGAATATAGCAAAAGAATGCATAAATTAATTTCCCAAGAAGGGGAGAATTTGATGAAATGTATTATTATGCTTTATCAACTTTGAAAAATTGGATAAAAATTAAGTGTATAGCAGAGCTGAGTTTCCTATGTGCCAGTGAACTTCAGGAAGGGGGAGAGGAGCTGTATCTCCTGGCAGAGAGCCATGTAAGGACAGGACAGAAGTTCTCTCAGCACAACAGGACAACTCACAGCAGACTGCAGAATTTAATAATAGTGAACAGGACCAACACCTCAGAACCTCAGATTCTTACCTGTGCCATGGGAAAGAGCTGGCACAAGATTAACAGAACAGTAAATTATTAAAAGATTCTGATGTGAGTGGGGTTATTTTGAATTTACTTATCAGAAACAATGAAAGTAAATAAAGACCACAAAGAGCAAGAGCAAATTTTTTGCCCAAAAAGAACAAAAATAATCCTGAAATGTAGAAACATCCAGCCAATAAGAAACTATTTTTGTGGGATAAATTATTAATTTAAAAAACAAACAAACAAACAAACAAACAAACAAACAAAAAAAAACTATAGATGTTGCAAGAATGTGGCTTTTAGTTGATTTTACTGTACAATTGATTGTACAATTGACCATAACTTTTGGAAGTAAAAGAATAAAAACATATACTTATAAAATAATAATTCATAATAATTCTTTATAAAATATTAAAGAACAGATATATCTCTGTTGTATGTGAATACAACATTGGAAGAATCGAGCCAATGTGAGAAAAAATAATATAAGAATGTTACTGTAGAAAATCTACAAGTTTGTATTACAGAAAAGTGAAAAAATATATTTAATGTTACATAAAAGGAAGATAATTTGGATTTGGCAGAAAATGCAAGTTATAAAACATATTGACACTGAAGAAGAGCGTCACCAAATGCATTGAAATTAAGTGGTTATATGAAATAAGGAATACCAAACTGGTTTAAAAAAGGCAACAGCAGACATTGAGACATATTCCTCAGATAAAAATTTTAATTAAATATAAAATATTATATGATGGAACAGCTGAGAATTATGGGATATCTATATATGTATACAAGGTATGAAGAATCCAGTAGGTAAACTAGAGTCTACTGGAAGATAGATGAAGTAAATGAGGGGTAAATATTGTAAAAAGCTGAAAAACCTCAATGATATTGGTATGACTAAAACAGCAAGATGTTTTGGGGAGAATGTTCAGACAGAAATGTATGAGTAGAGGAAGGCAGTACTTATACACTATAAGGTGATTATACACTGTAAAACGAAAAGGGACTTTATAAACCTAAAGAAAAATTACTGGAAATTAAAATATTGTAGATAAGAAGGAAAAGTATATATATTTATTTAAAAGCTGGAATAATTTTGGAAAAGGGAAAGAGAAGGTAAACATACCTATAGCAACATTGGTCAGACTTGCCAAAGTTTAAGAAGAAAATGTATGACAAAAATAATATACTGAATTGTGTAAGAATGTAATTTTAGAAAATCTGACAGAGACAAATCCTAAAAACCACAATACAGTTAAGATTAGGATGCTTATTTGGTGATATTGAAACAAATATTTTGAAAACTACTAATAAGTAATTAAGTAGAAGATTATAAGAAAATTAATCAAGAGATAGTGGTGATATAAAACAGAGTAAGAGTGTCCATGGACAGGATAATATTACCTTGTGCTTTTAGTAAGAGTTAGAAATGAAAATTGTCTAAATAAATTCATAAACATAAAAATAATTGAATAAATATGCCAACACTTTATAGAATGAATGTTAATATTAGTGGAATATTTCATGGTTGAGAAGAAATGTATGTTGACAGAAGTATATGGACAGTATATTATTCAAGAAGAAAACATTTTTGTGCACATTTTTGTTTTTAGAAACCTAGAAAGAGTAATATTAATCAGTGGATAAGTATGATGATAGCACAGAGCATATAGGCCAATAATATTTAGAGAGAGTCATTTAAAAAATAGATGATGGAAACTAAGGAAAATATATGCCTCACTATCTATTATATTAAATTGTAATATTTTCTAATATGTAGAAAGAAGATAAAGAGAAGATTTGGACTGAAAAGAGAGAAACTGGGAAACTGAGAAAACAGCCAAAACTATAGTTAGTTATATATGTTATTGTAGAATACAACATAATTAAATTAATAATAGAAAATGAGCTCATTATAAATAAGATGTGCTAGTAGACATATTGTAGTATTTGAAATGACAAGTCATTTTGCTGTGATTGATGCAGGGTGTTTGAACACAGCAAGAGAATAGATAAGGAGGACAAACAAGCTCTCATTATAAACCAAGAGCACTGAACGTCCTTGAGTGAATCTGAAAACCCTGAAAGAAGGGGGCAGAAGTAGCATAAGGAGTCCTGTATAGTTTGTGTATGCTTATTCAGTTATAAGATAGATTATAGCAAGTAACGACAGCAATGCATCCAGCAGCACTGAGACCTTAGCTGGGGTCAGTGAAACCCTTTAGGAAATCCTGGAACTCAGGAGAGCTTTAGGGGGAGAACCCTTGACAAGACCATTTAATTTCTGGGGTGTGTTGAGGATTACAAAAGTATAAGATACCACCTGAAAATGATGTACCAAAGGATGAACCTTATAATGGGGATTTATGTAAAGATTTATTATAATAAATTACTTTATTAAAAGTATGATTTACGCTTTAAATGCTTGAAAGCCATTGTGTGAATTAGAGACATTATTGGCTTCAGTTGACTTTGAAATATAGTATAAGAAGTGGCTGTTGGCACTTGGTGTAATAGCAATTTGTATGTGTGAAAGTAGTATAGTTTTTAGTGTAAAGACATCTGAAATAGTATATTAAGGAAGTTAAAATATGTTTTATGGTAACTGAAGATGAAACTCTATGATTGTAGTACAGGTTATAAGATTCATTAGTACATTTTTGAATTTAAAATATGAAATGCTTAAATGATGGTGAATTTTAAGCTTGGAAGACACATTTTGTTTTCAAAATTGACAATGGGAACCTTATTGGAACAAAATGATTTATTGATATAGAATATATAATTTATGTTTGAACATAATTCAGAAAGTATCAGAAAGACTACTGTTGATTAATTACTGGATTGTTTTGAAAATAATGAGTGTACTGAATGAATAATGAATGAACTAGAGAAACCATTTTTGTAATGTATTATTTGTAATGTTAATATTTACTATGTATTATATGTAAATGCAACAATAAGTGCAACAATGTTGAATGAAATGAATTGCTTGAAAATATTTCACCCAGAGTTTGGCAATTAGATATTTACAAACTGATGGATAAGGAACCTTGTGCACTGTTTGAATTGGTTGAATGTATGGGGTATTTTAAATTTGTAGCTGGAGCAAGAAACACCCCATATACTCATTTTGTGCCCAAAAGATCCGAGGGAATGCAGTCGGCCCAAGTTTCCAGGGTACATGGCCTGGAAGCTCAGATCCCCTTTGGCTTCTGCAAACTGTCTAAGCCAGGGGAGGAGCCGCACCTTCCTTTGGGAGGACCTGAAGGGTGCTCAAAGTAATCAATGGATTCTTTGTAAGATCCAAATTTGGCTTAAACTTGAAAATCAAGCAGAGCACAAAGTTTTGCCCTTAAATGATTCTGTACAGAAATATAATTGATTATTAAAATTATGGGAACCAGAAAACTGGGTGGAATGTTACCTGAATGTGTTACTAACTAATATGTTTAAGAATTGTGAACAAATGTACATGTTACTGTTAAAATTTAAAGTGAACAACGTTTGTGTGCCACAACTATGCTTGAATAATGATGTTGAATAATGAGTCAGGATAATTGCATGAAGGGGGTGTTGTATTATATCAAGAAAATGCAATTACCCTGCCTCCTTGTTAAGGTTTTGGATGTCTGTTGCTACACATTTGGCCAATGTATTAAATATTAGGTATTGCTTACAATATTCATTATATTGTATGGCCAGAGATGTACAGTTATCGTTAGATATGCGTGTATGGCTGTTTACGAGGAGGAGGAGCAGAACTGGACTGCAGCACACAGAAGTGTGTGTGGTTCTATGTGTGTGTGCTCAAGGACACAGAGAACTGTGGTTCTACTCCAAGAACCTTATAAGGACATCAGCCATCTTGGCTGAGTTTACTGGAGTCCAAGGACACAAAAGCCAGACAGCTTGCACCTGCGAGGCCTTGAGAAGGGTCTGGAAACTTTGGGAAAGTTACAATGTACGTCAATCAAGAAGATAACGTAACGTCTGTGATAAACAACACAAGTATAAAAGACTGATGAGCTGATTGCCTCTTCGGATACTGATACGTCAGTACCCCCGACGCCTAGAAGCCCAGAGCTGAGGACAAGAAACCCCAAGCTGAAGATGGGAAGCCCAGAGCTGACTACACCTTTGACTCAAGAGTGATTACTGTATTTTATACCTTTAATGATTAAGTTTTATTCGCCTTTACATTTTTGTTTATTATAAAAGAAAAGTAACCAATTAAAAGAAATTTAATTGATTACAAAAGCTGCCTACCTTAGCTTGATTTATAGTGTTTTAAGACTTTGAACAAGAACGTACCACAGAGGAGTCTTCTGACCAAATTGTAAGTAATTTAAAATGCTTATAATTTAGGCCAGACTCGACTTACTTTACCTAACCTGAGAATAATAAATAATAAGGTTAAAAGGTGTTAAGATCAAAATACACACCGCAAAACAAAATATACAAGTTAACTCTACAAAGTAGTAGTAAGTAGTATTAAGTCAGAAATTATGACCTAATTTGCTTGAAAATTGAGGCAATCAGTTTCCACAGCTTTAAGTAAAGTCAACTTATTACTTTTTACAGTGTAACCCAAAGTAGTAAATCCAAAGTAACCCAGCTCCACTGGGTTAATAAAAGCCTTCTGAAGTGAAGCAATGGGTTTTTTGTAATAAAAAAAATATCGGTAACACTTTACAATAAGGTTCATAGAGTACCTCAGAGATGACGTGTTTTTGTATGCAAAACCTGGAAGCGAGTTAGCATTTTAATACTTCTGGTTCCATCGCCCTAAAGTCTATGGGGTTTTTGAATGGGTTTTTGCTAAATTGCCTGAAATAAGGTCTGTGGTTAACAAAGCCTCTAAATATTTTCACGTTTTGATCTATGACATAAAACACCAGTTAGGGCTGCACGATAATGGTTAAACTGATAATCACAATTATTTTGCTCAAAATCAATCACGATTATTCGATCAAAAAGGGTAATGTAGTTATGGCCATTTTGCACATTCTTACCAACCTACACTTCACCCAAAAGGCCTGTAGGTGGCACACCATCCTCATTTAACCAACTATGATAACTTCGTTAGATGGTAAATCAATACGCATGGTTTTGGTGAGCGCTGTGTAATCTGTATTCACATTAGATTTTAAAGCAACGCAATTCATTTGCAAATGAGACAAACCACAGATTCAGATTACCCTGCAAATTCGTAAAGCAAAGAACAATGCTTTTTGATATAGCCTATATATATATATATATATAAAAATGTCCCTGGCTAGGGATATTCTAAAATACTTAACGTGAAAAACACTTAACGTGGCTTAATGTACTGAGTATTTAAGTATTTTTTTGTAAAGTATGCTTTATTAGTATAGTGTTTACTAAGTTGGGTCTTTTAATGTCACTGTCTTAGTACATTAAGCCACGTTAAGCATTTTCTTTATGGGAGGAAAATGTTTCATTAGACATGTTGCATTCATATTCTGGGCACATCTGCTTTTCTGTATAGTATGCTTTATTAGTATGGTGTTCACTAGGTTTGGTTTGTTAACACTTTTAGTAAAGCCACGTTAAGCTTTTTCACGTTAAGAATTTTAGAACATTCCAGTGGCAATGTGATATCATCAACTGATTAGCATGAAAACAATATTGTGACGATTATTTGTAATCAATCGAGAGCAGCAGATATCATTATCGCGATTAAAATACGATTAATCGTGCAGCCCTAACACCAGTTATAAAACGGGTGTGATTTTATAAACCTTTATTGTGTCTTAAAAATGGTGGTTGCTAACAAGTTGCTAAAAGGGACTACTTCCTTTGGCGGGGACTTTAGACATCATCATGACAAACAGAAGACTTGAAATTGATTCGGCCATAGCTAGTGCTTCTGAGATGGTCAGCGTGTTTTTTTTTCCCTGGCGAATTGGCAAATGGTATGCAAACACAGTATACAATCAAACATAATACAGTGAAAGAATCTTTAAAGTTTATTTGGGGCACAATGATCAAGCATAAGAATTTTTAAACAAAGAAAATATTAAGGTTTATATTAACTAACAAAATAAATAAAATATTAACAAAAGAAAAATCTCAGAGGCATGCATAAACAATTATTTTCTAACATTTTTAGACAAAACAAATGGACAATTTCTCATGAAAAAGTGGATAAGCATTCATACACAGCACAGATCAATCAGCGAGCATGTTTTTTAAATAAAGTTGTTTTTTTAAATAAAGTTTGAGGAAGCTTGGTGGTGGTGACGTTGATCCACGACTATGGTGTATATAGCCTACTGTTAGCTTTTTTATATCTGATGACTTTATTTAGGCTTCAAAATAGAGGAGCTTGAGTTTGTTGCCCAGCCCTATTTGTTTGAACAATGAGAGGTGTCTAAGCTTACATTACTCATACATCCTGTGTCATACATCGCGTCAGGGGGTTACTCCTTATGCATATGGTTACTCAGTATGCATAAGGTCATCCGCCGGAAACGAATTATTTGAATTAATATGGATATTTTCTTACAAAAACGCATTGCCTCGGTTCAAATGCCTTTATTAACCCCCTGGAACCATATGGATTACTTTGGATTATGGATGGGCAAATATTCTTTTAGTTCAAACAATATGTGCACACCCCTAATTGATGGATGCATTTTTTGCTTCAAAATGTGGCCCCCCATTTTAAATATCTCCAATTGTGTTCATCTGAATGAAGATAGTCACATACACCTAGGATGGCTTGAGTGTCAGTAAATCATGGGATAATTTTCATTTTTGGTTGAACTATCCCTTTAAATAGACATTTATAATACGTCTAAGATTTTTATGATTTAGAATGTATGTAACACTGCTTTTTCCAAGATGCTGATCAAACGTTTGAACAACAGTTTTCCAGATTAAGCACTCTTTAGCAGACATCTTAGAGACTTACCTGTGCTATCTGTGAAATAAAATACAAAATGTTCAAAAATACTCAGCAATGTGATTATTTCATTGATTATTTTCTTGAGTAATCAGCAGTAGGTTTAATCAGTGACATTATTAAAGGTGCTAAAGAGGATGTTTTGCTTTATACATTTTTGCAATATTACTTGAAACGGTCTTTACTAACTGATAAAAGACTATTTATTAGGTGCACTGAAAGGAATAATATTAAAGGTCCCGTTTTTCGTGTTTTTCTTGAAGCTTTGATTGTGTTTATAGTGTGCAATATAACATGTGTTCATGTTTCGCATGTAAAAAAACAGTATTTTTCACATAATTTACTTATCTGTATACCACTGTTTCCACTGTCATAAAAACAGGCTGATGACTTCCTTGTTCTATGAAGTCCCTCCTTCAGAAATATGTAACGAGTTCTGATTGTGCCAGCGGTTCCTGTGTTGTGATTCGACAGCAGTTTAGCGAACCTTGCCCGGAAAGGTCATGCCTCTTACCATAACGTGGAGATGCACGCACTCAGTGTTATTGTAAAAATTTCTTTAATTTTACCCTATCAATCTGAGCTGGAATCAGACCCGGTGATTGGACTGAGGGATGAAAATAACAGCGTTTCGACGACATGGCGACAAACACAGTCTACAAACGCAACTCTTGTGTATTCCTGTGGGCGGAGGTTAGTCAAAAAACTGTTTTAGTGACGTCATTAAAGGAGGAAGTAGAGGGATGTAGTCCAAACTGGCCGTTCGATGTAGGCGACTTCTGTTAAATAAAATATCTCGCTTGGCATTGAACTTTGAGCTTTAAAATTTTACAGATTTTATTTATACTCTAACAACAACATTACACACTAACTAAAGTTTGAAACATGGGATCACGAAGAACGGGACCTTTAATATACATCATCTGTGCACGAGGTAGGGCCTTAAAAACATCAGCCAATCACATAAACGATTGGCCCTCTGGCTTGTCAATCACTGCCGTGAAGTTCCTTGTGAGAGACGTGCGCGGATTGGCCCTCTGGCTTGTCAATCATGACGTTCCTTGTGAGAGACGAGCGCGGCTGCGCGCTCCAGTAACTTTCCACACTCCACAGGCGCCGCATGCAATGTTTTTGTCAGGAGAAAGGAGTAACAACTGCAGATTATGAGTTACATGTGGTGAGTCCGACATAATGAATCCATTAACACGACACAGCGAATGCCGGTGGTAAACACTCGTGTTCCAATACTCGTGCACGAGTTTTGGGAGGCATTCCCTCGAAATTCTTACACATGCGCTCATTTAAAAAACTCAGTCTTTGGTTTCTCAGTTGACGAAAAGATCCTCTTTAGCACCTTTAATAGATTTGCTATCCGGCATCTTCTCGTCACCCCCTCAACCTGCTTCCCTTAGTGTTTTTACATGTTGAAAAGGTGAAAAACATTACATTGTCCAGTTTTCTCCCTGAACGATGATGTGAGTTACTATAGCATTTCTTGATGCAACATGAATGACCTACAATGGGGACATTTTTCACAATCATGACAGAAAATCAAAACGGACTTAAAACTCACTACAAGAGAGGCAGCGTGATCCTCCTAATATGGTGTCTAAAGAAGACAGTTACCCAGAAATCAACACTGCATGACAGCAGTTTCACATTCTCTATAGAAAAAAAAAGCCAATTCCAAACCAGGTGAACATCGGTAATACAGGCATTTGCGAGCTGTACAATATGAGAAAAGAGTTCAAAAAGACAAAGAAATAACCAACACAGTCACATATCATGCAAAGATATGGTGCCGCACATATTGTCAATAAAAGCTGTGTGTAAAAAAATATTTTAAAAATCGTAATTAAAATCGAAATTTGCAATATTGATCAAAAAATCGTGATAGTATTTTTTTGTCCATATCGCACAGCCCTAGTTGCAAATCTATTTGTTCTTTAAGTCAGAAGTAGTGCAAGCACATAAACACGGCATCAGTTTACGGTCAGGAAAATTACAAGCAGGCATATTGAAATCTGCAGGAAGGTAGCTTTTTAAAGTTCACTCAACATTTATTCACCCTCACACTGATAAAAATTATATGCTTGATTTACTTAAAAAAATATAATGAATTCTTTTGCATAATTTTATTACGTAGATCTAACAAGACTAGTCTTTGTACAAACTACTTAATTTTTCTGTTTGTTGAAATAAAATTTGCACATAAAGTTAACTTAATTTTAGCATTCAAGACACATTGGACACATTCAAGAACCATTTTCACAACTTTTACAAAATCTTCACTCTGCAAAGTCTCTTTTTGTTAGGCGTTAGCCAGAAGATGGGTATATTCCCTTTATGGCATGCCCAAAACAGTTGTTTTTATTATTAAAACAACTTTAATTGTTGTTAGCAGGTCCTCAACCCAAGCACATGTTCTACACTTCACCACGATGGTAACCCCAAAACTATTAACATAACAGAAACTTTTAAATACCAACATAATAGAACAGTAAACATTAAAAAGTCTCTCCATTTTCTCATGTTGCTAAAAACTGCTTAAAATAACAGTTTATTTCAACATTTACACTCCTAGATCAGCCCCTTTGCAAAGCATGATGGGTTGTGAAAGTCTTGTTTGATTGAGTCCTGGTTGAGTTTACTTGATTGAAACATGTTATTTTAATATGAAAACATCAAGTTAAGTCAAAAAGTAATTGTTTTAAGTCAAATTAACATGAAGCAATTAAATTTGAACCAGAAACCTAATACAATGGTGTTGAATCAAAATAAGTTGTTTACATAAAGTGAACAGCATCAAAAAATCATTTTTTTGAGTGCATGTTGTTCTAAAACCATAAGACTTCTGTTCATCTTCAGAACATGATATCATCTTCAGAACATGATATCAACGATGATATTTTTCTCAATTTTTCTAAATCTATTTAAAGCAGAACTAAGTAACTTTTTTTTACCTTCATAAATAGTTTTCTAAGTCCTTACGATGGTTAATTGACTTGTAGTGGTGTGTTTGAGGCGTGCACTAACCCCCTCTGGCACGTCTACGCCAAAAAACAGCACTTGCAAGTTGAGCTTCGCCGACCCGACACAATCTCGCCTCATGTTCACGCTCACGCGAGAGTGACAAAATGCTTTACGGTAATTCAAAAACAATGTGTATAATGACTTTATAAGACAATTTCCACCTCCTCTTTCTTGTACTGTATTTGCAAAACTACTGCGCTGGTGAGCATTGTAGTCCAGAGCTGCGCTTGGAGTATTTATGACAGTGTGATTCACTGAAGGAAACTGTAGGGGGAGCTTCGCAAATCTTACTGAGTTCCGCTTTAAAGTCTATGCAACCAAAATGTTCAAGTTCTATGTATGTGCATTGATCAATGTTTGTAATAAAGGGGTGGTTCACTGTTTTTTTTTCTAGGCTTGATTGTGTTTCTGGGGCGCAGTTTAACATGTCTTAATGCTTCATTTTTAAAAAAAAAAAAGCTGTATTTTTCATATATTTTACCTTTATTCTACACCACTGACTCCCCTCTCCTAAAAACACTCTTGAGTTCCTGGTTCTATGAAGCCCCTCTCTCAGAAATACGCAAGGGACTGAGATTAGTTAGAAGGCCCAGTGTATTGTGATCCTACTTTACATTTATTTTGTCCAGAATACGTTGTCACGATTCACGTTGTCTGGAAACGCCACGCCCCTTACCATTTATTTTTTTATTAAAGGCTTGGGGAAGAGTATAAACAATTGTCCTCATTGTCATATAACAATAAAACAATATGCCAGAGTCCAATAGTCTTTCAGTCCAGATTAAGTGCCAAGTCCTTAAACACACTGTTCTCATAGCTTTCAGGTTTTTAGAAGATTCAATAGAATCAAAATACATTTTCATCTCATGTTTAAATCTTAAAAAAAAAAAAAAAGTTTGCGCTTTGAAAATTTACATTTATGAATGTGATATTTGGCGAACAGAAAAATAAGGTTTATAAAATAAATATTTTTCTTTTCGCATTCATATAAGCCATAAATTAAATATTTCTGTATGTAAATTTAAAATTTGGATTCACATAACATTTAATAGTCACAAATGTCACACCAAAATGTCAGTGTGTGAGAGCAATTCCAAAATAAATGTAAAGTAGTTTCAGGTTTCTCTAAACAAAAAGAACAGGGTATTAATATCATTCTTAAGTCTTCTAAGAGAGCACTTATCTGGACAGTCCTCACTGCAGAACACAAGATCCAAGGGGCGGGGTTGGATCTAGATCCAACTCCTCCTACTTTCCATATACCTTACCCTACCCGACACCACCCCTTGGATCTCGAGTGTTCTGCAGTGAGGGGCTACTGCTTATCTGGCATTATGAGTTTAACAACACTCACAGCGTTGATCACAGTTCATATCCGGACCGGAGTCTACTTAAAGGGCACATATTATGCCCCTTTTTACAAGATTTAATTACAGTTATAACTTATGTTGTCTTCTTGCTTTTATCCACAATATTCTAGGGCTGGGACAATACATTGAATTCTCTCTCGAATCGATTCTGAGCATAGCTTTTAAACAGCAGATGGCACTACTATATGTGCTTTAGAAACACTCGTACTGCTTCCATTTCCTTTACACATTCCACTTAAACCTAAAATAATCATTCATAAAGTTAGAAAAAGTTGAAGTAAATTACAAATCTCACGTCATAAAAGCATTCTGAAATATATTTAACCACTTACATGACTCAGCCGAACACACAAACGCTGTCCAGCAGTCTTCTTCGTTAGCGTTTGAGAGTGTACAGTTAAAAACTAGCCTAGAGCGCCATCTGCTGTTAAAACTAAGCTCAGAATCGATTAGAGAGAGAAAATATCAGGATCGATCCAGATTCATTATATAAATCGAGAATCGATGTATCGTCCCAGCCCTACGTACAAGCCTGTTGTACTGGACCCCATCCGAATGATGGCCAAAACTTTCCCGATGAGTTTTATGACGTTTATTGTACTTCACACAAAATATGAAGAGTCCGTTTTCTCTCCAGAAAAATATATGGATAAATATTATCCAGCTTTGTCCATATATATATATATATATATATATATATATATATATATATATATATATATATATACAGTAAAATATCAGCTGCGTGATATATTTATATAGTCGCAAAATGTAAACTATATTTTCACACAGCTCTCTAAATAAAGTTGGATTAAAAAAAAAAAAAAAAAAAAAAATGTTGGATAGGCTTTATAAGTAGGCTAAGTAAGCATGATTTTCTGTGTATTTTTTGTACTGTGAAAAGCACTTCAAAAATAAAACTGATTGGACGACTTTATACGCGATTTCTCGTGAGTAATTTATTTTGTGAATTCTTAAATATTTTTGATTCGCTGATCATTTGGACCAATTTGTGGTCTGGTTTAACCGATTAATTGAAAAGAGCTGACTACAAAGAATTCACAATATAGACTCGCAAATCCGGCATCATTATGGCCCAGAACATTACCTTTAAATTAAGTTAATTTTTTCAGGTCGGGAAGACTCAATATTAAAATTTTTTATTTTGAGTGTGTGTGTGTCTGCGTGCAGGGGCGTAATTTCCACTGGGGACAGGGGGGACATGTGTCTCACAGCAGCCACCGAGCGAACGCACAGAGTAACGTTATAACATTTTCAACACACTCAAATGTATCTAATATGATAAACAGAGCTGCGTTACCTCATACTCATGACCGGAAAAGTGGAAGAGGCGCCGGCGACATTTTTTTAAAATAAAATAAAATATTTAAAAAATGTTTATTTAAAATAAAAGAAGAACTTTTATTTTAAATAAATGTTAATTTATAAGCAGCCTACTTCAGTGTGATGTTACCATATCATCATGCTTAAAACTGGGAATTTGAATAATTGTAATGTGATGATCAGGTGCAGATTTCTAAATCAGAGAATGTCATCGGGTGGATGATTTATTTTTAACAGTGGATTCAGGTACAAGTCAATGTACAGACTTTTTCTTTGTTCAATTTGCACACTGAACATGGGTTGGAGCTCTTTATTTTTAACTCTCAAAGTGCACCAGATTAATGAATTTATCTTTAAAGTGTACAACATTTTCTGCCCTTTTGTTTGTGTGTACAGCAACCAGAATTTACCTCCAGAATTAAGCTTATATGAATAAAGAATCATCTTACCAATGTGAGTGCCACCTCTAGCATGGGAGCTAACGCCAGAGCCCCGTGGAACAGAGGAACACAATCCACACACAATACTGACTCTCTCGGGCTGTCCTTCTTTTTGTGTTTCTCAGCCACCAGCAGCCCGTTCACGGCGCAGTGAGGATATTTAGCAGCGTGCAGCAGCATCTTACAGTACGCTTGAGAGGTCAGTTTTAAGGACATGTTTACAGATCTTACTGTAATCAAATGCCCTATTCTCTTGATATCGTGATACTTGGGAATTAATCAAGTAGTGTTTACAGTGGATGCACTGTCTCTAAACTCCCTTGAACACGCTATTCGCCTATTTACTACACGTCAAACACAACCTCCATTCTAGATTTGATATGAACACGAACAGCCCAGCCTTAACCAGAGTGGTGGCAACTCAGATCCTCCCTCGAGGTGCTCCTTCTAAATCGGGTCTCTGTTAGGACCCAAAGCGATCCCATTGGCTCAGATCACTTTAAATAGGTACTCTCTGTAGCGCCTGATTACAATTCCTACGAAATCATGTTATGGTAAATGCTGTTTGAACTCTTTTTACAGTCTATGTTTGAACTACGTTATAATGACCATAAATGTATGTATGAGTTAGCTTATGTACTAGCATAGCATACAGATACTCAATTAGCCTGATAGCTTATTTTATACACGCATTTGCTATTAACCTAACGTTACATGTATTCACAATAATCTTTAATGTAATTACATGTTACATGTCCAAATATTTCAGCTATAAAAAAAAATGATGTTCAATTATTCACTTAATAGGCTATTATTATTATTGCTGTTGTTAATTAACATGTTATAAAGAGAAAGAAATTACGTTCAATTTGTTTTATTATGCACTATAGTAAGCATTTAAATTAAAGGGTTAGTTCACCCAAAAATTAAAAGTCTGTCATTAATTACTCACCCTCATGTCGTTCCACACCCATAAGACCTTTGTTCATCTTCAGAACACAAATTTAAAGGGTGGTTCATTGCGATTTCACTTTTTTAACTTTAGTTAGTGTGTATTGTTGCTGCTTGAGCATAAACAGTATCTGCAAAGTTACAGCACTGAAAGTTCAATGCAAATGGAGATATTGGCCCTCATTTCTCAAACGCTCGTTTCCACGCAAAATTTGGCATTTATCAATATGAGCGTGAGCGGTGGCTACGATCAAATCTCACGTCAGGTCTCAGCTCGTGTAAGTAGAGCCCTGCACGGGCCACAAATCTAGCTAGCCCGGCCCTGGCCCGAGACGCTCAGGCCTTAGCCCGGCCCGTGTCCGTCAGCTTGTCAGAATTTTCGGCCCGAGCCCAACTGGAGCCCGTTTTTTTTTGTTTTTGTTTTAAATCCTCTCCATAACGCAGCCTTTGTTGCAGCCATTAAAATGTTCAGTTTTGTTTTTAATTGCAAAGTAGTTGTAATCCTTTTCGTTTCTTTATTAAGTTAATTTAGAAAAATGTTTGGAGTACTTCTTTGTTTATTAAATCAAAGATTATGTTTTTAAAGTGACGACCGTAGCGGCCGGCAGTGAGTTGAGCACGTCAGATCGATTTAGACTCTCAAATCAACACTTGTTCAATAAAAGCCATAGATATAAAACACTAATATAAACATATCACAATGTTAGTTTAAACGTTTATTAGCATTACCACAGTAAAAAGCTACTTTTTTCAAGCTGAGGCAGGCTGCTCTGCTGCTCGTAACAGCGTGCGGAAAAATAAAAAAAACAAAAACAAAACTGGCTTAAAAATAAACTTAGAGGTTGTCTTTGTAACGAGGCGGGACTCAGACAGAGATCCATTTGCAGCGTTTTATTAGAAGTAAGAGTGGTCGTACAGGCAGGGTCAATCAGGATCAGACAGGAACAGCAAGGAACAGGCAGAGTCGTAATCAGGGAACAGGCAATGGTCAGGACAGGCAGATATCATTCACAGGACGTTAGACAAGGCAGGGGTCAGGACAGGCAGCAACAGGTCAAATATCAGGAAACAGACAATAACGGCAACAGACAGGAATATAAACGCTCAGAAATGATACCAGGGTAATCAAGACCTCGCGGTGAGGTGGTGTGTGTGAGAGTCCTTTATAGTCAGATAATGTGCTTCAGGTGTATGTGGCTGATGATGATTGGAGTGGAGTGTAAGCATGTGACTGGCAGGAAGGATGATGGGAAATGTAGTCCGGGAACTGACAGGATTAGTGACAGTCTTACACCACAGCTGTGCATCAAAATCAAAGCTTCACCACTGAACATGGTCATTTTATTTTCAAATGAAAAGCGAGACAACATGCTACAGCCAGAAGAACACTCTCATAGAGAAAGAGAATCGTGAGAGAAAAAGCACGGCATCCGCATTGGAAAGTTTTAATTAGGCATGCTCATAATTGACTAGTTAACTGTTAACCAAGAAGTTTGACCATTTAATACTATCGGTTAGACGGTTTAAAAAGAAAACAAACTATAAACATATAGCTATAGCCTATAGGCCTATCCTATAAATGGTAGCCTATTCAGAACAGAACCATAACGAAAAATAAAAGAACATGTCGCCTACCTCTCCAATTCGGCACAAATCCAAATGTTTCCATATTCGTGAAGTATTTGAATGCTAAACTATTATTTATTATGTAAAGCTTTGTACTTCGCTCGCGTTCCAACAATACATCCTTCACGTGTGCTTTTTAAGTGAGTCGATAGCGCTGAACGCCACGTTGTACAGACATTGAGCAGTGTAACTTTGATTGACTGTATTTTATTTTGATAATAAACAGGCTGTGATGTCAAGTTAAAAATGTGAGAACTGATAGGCTATGTTGTGTATGTGCACAAGGCGGCGGCGCGATTTTTTTACCTTTATTTATGTAGCGCTTTTTACAATGCAGATTGTGTCAAAGCAGCTTTACATTGATAGCTGGTACATAATTTGGCTGCACAGCAGCTCTTAAATAATAGTGTCAATGCAGGCAGATCAGAAGCACTGTTGAATAAATGCCAAGAATACTATATCAAATATCAAGTGTCCCCAACTAAGCAAGCCAAAGGCGACAGCGGCAAGGAACCCAAACTCCATCAGGTGACATCAGGTAGCAAACAAGTGGCAAATAGGTGTTAAAATGGAGAAAAAAAAAAAAAAAACCTTGGGAGAAACCAGGCTTAGTCGGGGGGCCAGTTCTCCTCTGGCGAACGGTGCTTTGTTACAATCAGGTTGCTATCATAAATCTGATAGGATCGCAACAATCAAAGTATTTATTTCAGTTCCATCCAGTTGAGGATCGTATTCATCACGCCGGTATGGACGGTCTGTTGAGGAACTGTGCTACTGGCTGTCGTGTCGATGAGGCCTTCACAATGGATGATCCAGTTGACTCGATCTCTGCTGATACTTCAGGGCTGCGTTGTGGTCGAGTCCAGTTGAGGATCGTATTCATCACGCCGGTATGGACGGTCTGTTGAGGAACTGTGGCACTGGCTGTCGTGTTGATGATGTCTTCACAATGGATGATCTAGTTGACTCGATCTCTGCTGATACTTCAGGGCTGAGTTGTGGTCGTGTCAAGGCGCAGATCCTTGGTCTCAGCTGGATACGGCCCAGATCCGGTTGACTACGGTAAACCTCGGGATAAACAGAAAGACTAATATTAGCGTAGATGCCATTCTTTTTCTGATGTAACGAGTACATCTGGTGTTATAGGAAGTGTTCCCGGTTCCGACTGACCTAATTTATGCAGCCTAATAATCCTTTAACAGATTTGAAAATATAAATTGATAATGTGTTATGTGTATGCCAGGTTAAAGAGATGTGTTTTTAGTCTAGATTTAAACTGACAGAGTGTGTCTGCATCCCGAACAATGCTAGGAAGATTGTTCCAGAGTTTAGGTGCCAAATAGGAGAAGGATCTACCGCCTGCAGTTGATTTTGATATTCTAGGTATTATCAGCTGGCCTGAATTCTGAGATCGCCATAAACGTGAAGGACTATAATGTATTAAGAGCTCACTTAGGTACTGGGGAGCTAAACCATTTAGTGCTTTGTAAGTAATTAGCAAGATTTTAAAATCTATACGATTTTAACAGGAAGCCAATGCAGTGATGACAGAACTGGGCTAATATGGTCATACTTCCAAGTTCTAGTAAGAACTCTAGCTGCTGCATTTTGTACGAGCTGTAGTTTATTTATCAAGCGAGCAGAACAACCACCCAGTAGAGTGTTACAGTAGTCTAGCCTTGAGGTCATAAACGCATGAACTAACTGTTCTGCATTTTTCATTGAGAGCATATGTCGTAGTTTAGATATATTTTTCAGATGGAAGAATGCAGTTTTACAGATGCTAGTAACATGGCTTTCAAATGAAAGATTGGTATCAAAGAGCACACCCAGGTTCCTAGCTGACGACGAAGACTTAACAGTGCAGCCATCAAGTGTTAGACAGTATTCTAGGTTATTACGTGAAGAAGTTTTCGGTCCAAAAATTTGAATCTCTGTTTTTTCTGAATTTAGTAGTAGGAAATTACTGGTCATCCAGTTTGTTATATCAGCTATACATTCTGTTAATTTAGCGAATTGGTGATTTTCGTCAGGGCGCGAAGAAATATAGAGCTGAGTATCATCAGCGTAACAATGAAAACTAATGCCATGCTTCCTAATGATATCTCCCAAGGGTAGCATGTACAGAGTAAAAAGCAACGGTCCTAGTACTGAGCCTTTAACTTTTAATTTAATTTAACTTGTGATTGATATGACATCTCATCGTTTACTACTACAAACTGATAACGGTCAGATAAGTATGATTTGAACCATGCCAATGCAATTCCACTAATGCCAACATAATTTTCGAGTCTGTTTAGAAGAATATTGTGATCAATAGTGTCAAATGCAGCACTAAGATCCAGTAACACTAATAGAGAGATACAACCACGATCTGATGATAAGAGCAAATCATTAGTAACTCTAATGAGAGCAGTCTCAGTACTATGGTATGGTCTAAATCCTGACTGGAAATCTTCACAGATACTATTTCTTTCTAAAAAGGAACATAGTTGTGATGAAACTGCCTTTTCTAGTATTTTTGACAGAAAAGTGAGATTTGAGATCGGCCTGTAATTGACTAATTCTCTAGGATCAAGTTGTGTTTTTTTAATAAGAGGTTTAATAACAGCCAGCTTAAACGTTTTTGGTATGTATCCTAGTGATAAAGATGAATTAACAATATTAAGAAGAGGATCTATGACCTCTGGAAGCATCTCTTTCAATAGCTTAGTCGGTATAGGGTCTAACATACATGTGGATGATTTTGATGATTTAACAAGTTTAGACAATTCTTCCTCTCCTAAAGCAGTAAATGAATTGAATTTTTCTTTAGGGACACTACAATGCACTGTCTGACACAAGACTGTAGTAGACGGTTGCATGGTTATAATTTTTTCTCTAATATTATCAATCTTGCAAGTAAAGAAGTTCATAAAGTCATTACTGCTGTGCTCTTTGGAAACATCAGAAGTTGAAGCTTTATTTCTTGTTAATTTAGCCACTGTATCAAATAAATACCTAGGGTTGTGTTTATTTTCTTCTAAAAGTTTTGAAAAATAGGCAGATCTAGCAGTTTTTAAGGCCTTTCTGTTCGCAACATTCTGTTGTTTTATATGCCGTATTTGCACATGTATAAAACGAAAGCCTTGAAAATAATATTTTGGTATTTTTAATGGGTCACACCGAAATGAACATCCCTAATTTTAATACAATTCTCACTCCTCCAGCTGCTGCGCTGAAGGTGCACTCTCTGCTATAGCTACACTAAACATGAGGACGCGCGCACGCAGCCTCAGAAATGAGACGAAGCTATGGTCTCATCATGTTTCCGCCAGCACAGCACTATATCTATGCATGTGTTTGTTTTACCATCATCAGCTTCTTATGGTTTATTTTAATTAATGGATGTCCAAAGTATTAAAAGGAGGAGAAGCCTAAAACAGGCCCGAGGCCCGGCCCGCCTCTGAGCTATGATGTGAAAATCGGCCCGAAGCCCGGCCCATGGGCCGTAAATAAGTCGGGGCCCGTCGGGCTCGGGCAGAAATGCAGGGCTCTACATGTAAGCACGTTTTTGAGTCAGCGGGAACTTGAGTGCCGCAGTAGCTAAATCTGGTGAAGAACTGTTATGAGAACATTTAGATTATTTTCCTGACCGACAATCACTCACTAACCGATCATTAACCATTAAACGACATGATTAAAATGTCAAATTAAAATTAAATTAGAATATATGCGTGTCTTAAAATACCACAAATGGTAATACCACAATGTTGAGGGGTGTTTTTAGAGTAAGATACATTTATTTTTCATGTGATTACTTCCATCTTCATGGTTACGTTACTCTGTGTCGTAAACTATAGGGCTTCTAAAATTTGGGGAGTGATATTTAAATGACGACAGTTTTCAGCCGCCACATTTATCAACACCCATTCATTTGTGCGACTGAATTGGCTGCATACGAAAGTTTAATGAATCACACCTGAGCGTTGTCGTAAGCTGATTTTTCCGTTCAAAGGTACGCTGGTTTCGTTCGTTTGATAAATGAGGGCCATTGTCTTTAAAGTTATGGCAGTTTAATGCCTACAAAAACAATCGGTTTGGACTACAGTGAGCTTCTTCCCAGTTGGTGACATCATAAACCCTGCAATTTACAAACACTGCCCCCAGAAACACACAACAAAGTAGGCGAGGCCATGTCGCGTGCATACAAGTCTTCTTCCCAGGGATGCTGGACTTTGGGAACAATGTTGTATGTTTAATTCTGCTCCTGACAATTATAATGCTAAATATAGCTGCAAGCAGCAATGCGGGGCCAAGCACCGAAGGCCATTGACATTAATGAATAAATAATAATGAGAAAAATTAAATAAGAAATAATTAGAAAAATCTTGTAGCGCAGTGCGGAGCAAGAAGAGCAAAAACAGCAGAAATTGTATGTACTTGAAATAAAAGGTGGTTCAGAAGTAGAGGTGAGAATGAACTCAAAATGAACAGAATAAGAAATAAGAGGAAAAAGGAATCAAATTGACTCACTACACACAACTGTATAAAGTTGCACCACGCAGGACTCAAACCCACAACCTCCAGGTCCAGTGTCTATTTCCCATCTCATTGCACCACTGGGCAAGTGAATGTTTACACAACTGCCGAAGTTCAGTAGTTTATGTGAAAATGGACTCAAAATGAAGAATTTTTATAAAACTGCACTGAATGTTATATTTAATAACTTTACTTTAGATAATTCTGCATCTCATCATGCTGTAGCGCAATATGGAGCAGGAAGAGGAAAAACAGCAAAAAATTAACAAACATGAAACAGCTGGTTCATAATTACGGGCAAGAATGAACTCAGAATGTACAGAAGCTTAGATGAAAATGAACACATCATGAATAAAAAGCATTTATTTTTTAATCCAAGAGGCAACAAAGGAATCAAAACACACAATTTCATAAAACCACTCCACCCGGGATTCAAACTCACTATCTTTGTGTACAGTGCTCTTCAGGTATCTGGCTTTACACATTGAGCTACTCAAGGATGCACGTTCAACAGGCTGTGGAAGAGAACTTTTAGTGTAAGATAGAATTTACAAAAAAAAGCATTACTTAGCATGCTAACCATATTAGCATGCTAAGCTAACTTAATGCTAATGAAGCTCATGGCTAACTTGATAGCCGAAGAGCCACATTAAAAAGAATGACAACTGGTTAGCATGCTAAGCAATTGACAAATGACACATCGTTGGAATTGGCATTCGCCAGGGAATAAAATGACATAAAGCATACACATTTTGGAAAATGTTTTCAAAAGTTATAAGCGTTTTTGCAAAAAACATTATATCTGTGGAACAGTAGGTGGCGCTGTCTTGAAACTTCTCAGGTACCTTCAGGACCTTCTGATGGCCATACATACCAATATTTGGAAAGATATGTCAAATTATTTAAAAGATATTGCAATTTATGACAAAATTCAAAATGGCGGACACATGGTTCATCCGATGTTGACAAATTCAATATCCACGGATTCAGCATGGCCCAAGGAATCCATAGACACTAAGATCTTGATTTTCTGACAAAGTGTTCAAAAGTTATTGGCCAATATAGCAATTTTCCAGATCTCATGACCTGTAGGTGGCGCTGTTCCCAAATTTGGCATGGAACCTCAGATCATGGTCTTGATCAAGTGTTGCTCGATTGCTCAAAGATTAGCCGAGATACAGCCTCTATAGAAATTTCGGGTCCACCTCATTAACTTCATGACATCATAACTTTTTTTTTTACCAGTAGGTCAAAAAATTCTGTTCAGTCATTTCTGTGCAGCTCAGTCCAAAGATCATCTGATCAAAGTTTGGACAAAATTGGACACATTTTGAAGGAGGAGTAGCAAAAAAATGGAATACTATACTTTTCAAAATGGCTGCTACTGTAATGGGTAGAGACTTAATGTAAAATGTTGAATAGCATCAGCATGACGAGACAAATCAGATGTACTAAATTACTTTTTTCTAGAGCAAATGGTTCAAATGTTATAACCTTTAGAATAGTGAATTTTTGAACTGGTGGTGGCGCTATAGAGTTGGTTCTACATACTCCAAATTTGGTCCAATCACTTTTCATGAGCATCTCTACAAGTCTGCCAAATTTCATCATTTTCTCATGTTCCGTTGATAGGGCTGCCATAGACTCCCATTGGGGAAGAAGAAGAATAATGGATCTAACGGATACAATAGGGGCTAAAGCACCTTCGGTGCTTGGCCCCTAATTTAGCTGTCTGTGCTGCAAATTTTATGGAAGACAGCTCATCTACATGAGTTCAATGCTGGATTGCACAAAGGCTATTAGTGAAAGATGAAGCAGTTCCCATTTTAAAAGCAGAAGCTGCTGTTTATGGGCCCCAACCTGTAAGTATGTTTTATTTTTTTATAAATTTATATAATTTCTGGGACGCAAAGACCAATGCAGTTTGGCTTCTCTAGCCAGTTAGCTAAATTCTATTTCATACTTCTCCAACAAACGCCTACAAACAACAACAACAAACTTCTATGTAATCACACCAGCGAACTTCTGTTGGTGTTTGTTGGCATTTCTGTTATCAGTGTACAGCATTGTTTCATTATGGCTTTTATGTTGTGTTTACCCACATGCTTGTTCATACTATAAATTAAACAATACTTTTACAAAAATGCTACTACTCAGTCATGTATTCAGCTACACTAAAGCTTTAATCAGAACACTATGGGGCAGCAGTAACATTTACAAGTGACAGCATATCTAAACACTTTGACACAAATACAAACAAAAATACTTAACATTCATAAACGTCCATTAAAAACTGTGCATGCAGAGGTTCTGCTTGACCCTCTTTATCATTACTGCTATCAGGGTCTGATTCGGGCTCAAACTGATACGGCAATATTGACGCCATTATTCACATTTCCACAGAAGCAAAGACTGGACTTTGACAAGGGGCGTTTAAAAGTTTGGACATTACCTCACAAGTATCTGATAACAAAATGAGAGAAATAACCTTTAAATTAATTCATAGGTTTTACCCAGATAAGTGCTCTCTCAGAAGACTTAAGAATGATATTTATACCCTCTGTTGTTTTTGTTTAGAGAAACCTGAAACTACTTTACATTTATTTTGGAATTGCTCTCACACACTGACATTTTGGTGTGACATTTGTGACATTGTTAAATGTTATGTGAATCCAAATTTTAAATTTAAATACAGAAATGTAATTTTTGGCTTTCATGAATGTGAAAAGAAAAATTATATTTATTTTATAAACCTTATTTTTCTGTTAGCCAAATATCACATTCATAAATGTGAAATTCATCAATTCAAAGTGCAAACCTATTTTTTTAAGATTTAAACATGAGATGAAAATGTATTTCGACTCTATTGAATCTTCTAAAAACTTGGGGCCGTATTCACAAAACATCTTAAGGCTAAAAGTAGCTCCTAACTTGCTGATTAGGAGAAACTCTTAAAAATAATGGGCGTGTCAGATTTATGATGCTTTTGGGAAATACAACCCAAATCACTTCATTAATTAAGTGAAATGAATTGTTGTTAGCTGGTCCTCAACCCAAGCACAAGTGCTACACTTCTCCACAATGGTAACCCCCAAAACCATTAGCATAGCAGAAACTTTTAAATACCAACATAATAGAACAGTAACCATTAAAAAGTTCAATTTAAAATAATATTTAAAATAATACTTTATTTCAACATTTACTCTCTCAGTTCAACCCCTTTGCAAAGCATGATGGGAAGTAAAATTCCTCCTGGTTGGGTTACTTGATTGATGTTATTTCAATATAAAAACATCAAGTTAAGTCAAAGAGTAATCATTTCAAGTCAATTTAACATGAATCAATCACATTTAAACCAGAAACCTGATACAATGGTGTTGAATCAAAATAAATTGTTTAAATAAAGTGAACAGCATCAAAAATCATTTTTGAGTGCATTAAGACATGTTAAACTGCGCCCCATAAACACAATCAAGCCTAGAAAAAAAACAGTGAACCATCCCTTTAAGGAGACAGCAAATTATGATGACATATTGGGTGAATTTGCAGGGACTTAACCATCCTCCAATAAGTGCTATTGAGCCATGCAGAGAACATGGAAAAAGACAAACAAAGAGCTTTGGTTGGGTTGTTAGAAAGAAGGCAAGTGAAATGGGTATACTGGATAGGAATTATTCTCCAACGAATTCTCCGCCTTGGTTATTGCCACAGCCAGAGATAGATCTTAGCCTCTTTGAATTGATAAGAGATGAATTTAGCTAACTGGCTAGAGAAGCCAAACCACATTGGTCTTTGTTTGCGTCCCAGAAATTATATAAATTTATAAAAAAATAAAACATACTTACAGGTTGGGGCCCATAAACAGCAGCTTCTGCTTTTAAAGTGGGAACTGCTTCATCTTTCACTAATAGCCTTTGTGCAAATCCAGCATTGAACTCATGTAGATGAGCTGTCTTCCATAAAATTTGCAGCACAGACAGCTAAATTAGCATTATAATTGTCAGGAGCAGAATTAAACATACATTTTAAATTTTTTAAATTTTCACAAAACATTTTAGCGCTAAAACTAGCTCCTAAATCTGTGAAACGTTAGGAGTAGTCATGAGGACTACTCCTAAAATGATTGTTGGTGCAAATCCGCCTTAGCAATCTGCCCAAAGACACTGTACACCATTGGCAATAGCAATAGAGCCTTGGGTGCTGAGCTTTTTCTTCATAAATGCAATACATATTACATATACATATAGAAAAATAATATAATAAATCTTTAATAAATAAATAAATAATAATGCCTGATTACCTGTGGATGTTTTCACTAGTTCACACTTACAAATGATCAAATAGAGTAAAAATATATATATAATAAGTGTATTTGGTGTGCTGTCCAAGAGGATCAAGGGCACCGAGCTTGGAATTTTGCCCAAATCCAGAGTTCTCCCCGTATCCCCAGCCAGCCGAGAGTGAGGAACGGGTTGGTGGAGGGATGCAGAAAACTGTCGAGGTAACTATGTGAGTCGGCTCTCATCTGTGTATATATATCTCCACTCAAGCTGATTAGATAGACCGTTTGAATGTGCTCCTCCAAAACCTTGTTTATAGAACATAATTTGTCACTTGAATTCTGCAATCTCTCGAGATCTCTCTACATTTTAAAATATGGCAACATTTTTATTTTAAAATCTTTATCTGAATATGGCAACATTTTTATTTTAATACCTTTATTTGTATATGGCAACATGATACCTCATTCTACAATATTTCTATGATTAAATCGCTGACAGAGACTCTCCCATCAGCCAATCACTGTGGGCATAGTCCATAGCAACGAGGTCAACCCAGCCCTTTCTTTTAGCTTAAGACTTCTCTCTATTCCTTGGTAAAAGTTGGTCTTAGCAGCTTTGTGAATAGGTTTTAAGAGAAAACTCTTATCTAAGAACTTTTGCTGCCATTTAGGTGAACTCTTAGTGGTAAGATAAAATGTTTTGTGAATATGGCCCCTGAAAGCTATGAGAACAGTGGCTGTGTTTAAGGACTGGTTAATGTTTTTTTTTTTTTTTTTTTCTTTCTTTCTTTTTTCAAGCATTTAATAAAAATAAAAAAAAATGATAAGGGGCATGGCGTTTCCGGTCAACGTGAATTGTGACAACGTATTCTGGACAGTGAATCACAATACACTGGGCCATCTAACCAATCTCAATCCATTGCATATTTCTGAGGGAGGGGCTTCATAGAACCAGGAACTCAACACAACGTTTTTAGGAGAAGGGAATCAGTGGTGTAGAATAAAGGTACAATATATGAAAAAATACAGTGTTTTTTTTAAAGCGAAGCACACTCAAAAAAATAAATTGTTGAGTGAACATGATTTAATCGTAGCACCCATTATGCATCTAATCAAATCAAGTAAACTTGAATTGCTTTGAATATTTTATATGAACACAATATACTTTTGTAGTTTAAACATGATTTTAATATGTCAATGTAACTTCTTTGCAGCTAGTTGAATCAAAATGTTTGTATCGTGTTACTGGTAATGCACTTTAATTCAACAAAATTCTGCCTTGTTACACCAACTAGTTAAAGCTGCAGTCCGCAACTTTTTTGTGTTAAAAATTTACAAAAATTATATAATGAGAATATACAACATGAATCCATTTTCCAAACCGTGTTTTTGTCTTATCCTGAATCATTATGGTACACTTATAATAAGTGTTTAGATTCGGACTATTTCAGACCGGACTGGTATGACTCGCCGCAGAGTATCACAGTAACTGCGTGACTCACCATAGACATACACGGAGAAAAGTAGCTCCCGCTAGAATGTTCCTCCGCAAGACGTGTGCAGTTCTGTTTATTAACCGCTATAGGGCCAAAAATCGCGGACAGCAGCTTTAACGTCTTGATTATGTATGACTTTTTTATGAATACCTATCTGATTGATTTAATTAGATTTAAATTTCAATTGATTTATGCAAATAATTATGTTCTAGGTTGATTAGGTCCATTGATACCAATGCAGCTAGGATCAACTTAAATTTATGATGCTTTAGGAAAATACAACCCAAATCACTTCATTAATTAAGTGAAATGAATTGTTGTTAGCTGGTCCTCAACCCAAGCACAAGTGCTACACTTCTCCACAATGGTAACCCCCAAAACCATTAGCATAGCAGAAACTTTAAAATACCAAAATAATAGAACAGTAACCATTAAGTTCAATTTAAAATAATATTTAAAATAATACTTTATTTCAACATTTACTCTCTCAGTTCATCCCCTTTGCAAAGCATGATGGGAAGTAAAATTCCTCCTGGTTGGGTTACTTGATTGATGTTATTTCAATATAAAAACATCAAGTTAAGTCAAAGAGTAATCATTTCAAGTCAATTTAACATGAATCAATCACATTTAAACCAGAAACCTGATACAATGGTGTTGAATCAAAATAAATTGTTTAAATAAAGTGACCAGCATCAAAAATCATTTTTTGAGTGCATTAAGACATGTTAAACTGCGCCCCATAAACACAATCAAGCCTAGAAAAAAAGCAGTGACATATTGGGTGAATTTGCAGGGACATAACCATCCTCCAATAAGTGCTATTGAGCCATGCAGGGAACATGGAAAAAGACAAACAAAGAGCTTTGGTTGGGTTGTTAGAAAGAAGGCAAGTGAAATGGGTATACTGGATAGGAATTATTCTCCAACGAATTCTCCGCCTTGGTTATTGCCACAGCCAGAGATAGATCTTAGCCTCTTTGAATTGATAAGAGATGAACATGGGGGAAACTATACAATTTTTAATTCGTACATAAGAATAAATTACTATGGTTATTTACAAATTTATACAGATGGTTCTAAAGACCCTAAGACATGTAGAACAGCAGTAGCAGTAATCCCTGAGTTTAATGTTGAGTGTGGGAAGAGACTTACTGATGATATATCTGTCTTTGCATGTGAAATGATTGCATTGCAATGGGTGGAGGAGAAGACTCATAAAGGTTATGTGCTGTCAGATGGGCCTGTAACTGAGAAGCAACAACTTTTTTACAGTATTTTAGAGAGAAAAGAAAGGTTTGAAATGGGCCTGTAGCTACTTAGGGAGAAAATAATAATAAATAATAATAATAACTAGATAAAAAAGTTTGTAGACAAACTTTAAGTTGGCTTGAAAAAGTTGGTCCAGAAATTTTAAAGTAGTTTATAAAGTTTAAAGTTTTAAAGTTATGAGTTTGAATGAGTTTTAGTAGATAGATAGATTTGATGAGTCTGAGTTCATGAGTTTGAATGAGTTTTAATAGATAGATAGATAAGGTACTCGGGGCGGTTGCTAGGGTGTTGTTATGCGGTTGCTAGGGTACTCGGGCGGTTGCTAAGGTGTTGCTATGCGGTTGCTAGGGTACTCGGGGCGGTTGCTAAGGTGTTGCTATGCGGTTGCTAGGGTACTCGGGGCGGTTGCTAGGGTGTTGCTATGCGGTTGCTAAGGTACTCGGGGTGGTTGCTATGGTGTTGCTATGGTGTTGCTATGGTACTCGGGGTGGTTGTTATGGTGTTGCTATGCGGTTGCTAGGGTACTCGGGGTGGTTCCCATGGTGTTGCTATGCAGTTGCTAGGGTACTCGGGGTGGTTGCCATGGTGTTGCTATGCGGTTGCTAAGGTACTCGGGCGGTTGCTAAGGTGTTGCTATGCGGTTGCTAGGGTACTCGGGCGGTTGCTAAGGTGTTGCTATGTGGTTGCTAGGGTACTCGGGGCGGTTGCTAGGGTGTTGCTATGCAGTTGCTAAGGTACTCGGGGTGGTTGCTAAGCGGTTGTTAGGGTACTCGGGGTGGTTGCTAGGGCGTTGCTATGCGGTTGCTAAGGTACTCAGGGTGGTTGCTATGGTGTTGCTATGGTACTCGGGGTGGTTGCTATGGTGTTGCTATGCGGTTGCTAGGGTACTCGGGGTGGTTGCTATGGTGTTGCTATGCGGTTGCTAGGGTACTCGGGGTGGTTGCCATGGTGTTGCTATGCGGTTGCTATTGTACCCAGGCTGGTTGCTAGGATGATGCCAGGGTGATTTGTGTGGTTGCTATGCAGTTGCCATGGTGTTCTGGGTGGTTGCTAGGTTGTTTTCGGTGGTTGCTATGAGAGCTGATCATAGATAGATAGATGGATAGAGTTTATGAATTTGAATAAGTTGATAGATAGATGAGAAGTCATAGATGAGAATTCATAGATGAGAAGAAAGATAGATAGATAGATAGAAGATAGATAGATAGATAGATAGATAGATAGATAGATAGATAGATAGATAGATAGATAGATAGATAGATAGATAGATGAGAAGAGAGATAGATGAGAAGTGATAGATAGATAGATAGATAGATAGATAGATGAGTTTGAATAAGTTTAGTTTGATAGATAGATAAATAGATTTAGTTTGATAGATAGAGATAGATTTAGTTTGATAGATAGATAGATTTAGTTTGATAGATAGATAGATAGATAGATAGATAGATAGATAAATTTAGTTTGATAGATAGATAGATAGATAGATAGATAGATAGATTTAGTTTGATAGATAGATAGATTTAGTTTGATAGATAGATTTAGTTTGATAGATAGATAGATAGATAGATTTAGTTTGATAGATAGATAGATTTAGTTTGATAGATAGATAGATAGATAGATAGATAGATAGATAGATAGATAGATAGATAGATAGATAGATAGATAGATTGAATGAGTTTGAATGAGTTTGAATGAGTTTAAATGGCTTGGAAATAGGAATGGCAGTTTAATTGAGTCTGTGTGTTTGAATTTGAATTTTGACAGTTGGACGGAATGTTCAGATCAGCCAAGGCAGTTCAATGAAAGTCAATGTGAGTTTTTTCCAGGTTTAATCAGCATTTTTAGGAAAACCGTAAGTCGGATCAGTCTGAAAAGATATAGAAACCCGAGTCAGAACAGTCTGAAGGTCTAGTCCGAGTTTGGTGTTTGTAGCTTGAACAGTCTAGGAGGAGATACAATTTAAAATTTAGTCTAAGAAGAAGAATAATAACTAGATAAAAAAGTTTGAGGACAAACTTTAAGTTGGCTTGAAAAAGCCAGTCCAGAAAGTTTGAAGTAGTTTTAAAAGTTTTCAGTTTGAAAGTTTAAGTTTTAGTAAAGTAGTTTAGATAGATAGATAGAAAGATAGATAGATAGATTGGTAGATAGATAGATTGGTAGTTGTCACAGATGGATACTATAGAGAGTTTATAGAGTTATTAGATTTTATAGAGTTTTTATAGAGTTATTAGCATGTTCTTAGCCCACTTTAGCACTTAGCTAATCACTATTAGCATGTAGCTATTCACTGCTAGCATGTTGGAAGTCCAGATTCCTAGCATGAGTCAAAAGAGCCAACCGCCATGTCTCTACGATGTTCTGATGTAGAGATATAGATTTTACAAAACGGTTGCTAGGGTACTCTGTTTGGTTGCTAGGGAGTGGCTTGGCAGCTACCAGTGATGATACTCCAAAGGCTGCTTGACAATATAAACCAACCCCCATGTCTGTACTATGTTCTGATGCAGAGATATAGATTTTGCAAAACGGTTGCTAGGGTACTCTGTTTGGTTGCTAGGGAGTGGCTTGGAAGCTACCAATGATGATACTCCAAAGGTTGCTTGACAATATAAACCAACCCGCATGTCTGTACGGTGTTCTGATGCAGAGATATATATCTTGCAAAACGGTTGCTAGGGTACTCTATTTGGTTGCTAGGGAGTGGCTTGTCAGCTACCAGTGAAGATACTCCAAAGGCTGCTTGACAATTTAAACCAACCCCCATTTCTGTACGATGTTCTGTTGTAGAGATGTAGATCTTGCAAAACGGTTGCTAGGGTACTCTATTTGGTTGCTAGGGAGTGGCTTGGGAGCTACCAATGATGATACTCCAATGGCTGCTTGACAATATAAACCAACCCCCATGTCTGTACGATGTTCTGATGCAGAGATGTAGATCTTGCAAAACAGTTGCTAGGGTACTCTGTTTGGTTGCTAGGGAGTGGCATGGGAGCTACCAAGGATGATACTCCAAAGGCTGCTGAAGAAAATAAACCAACCCCCATGTCTGTACGATGTTCTGATGCAGAGATATAGATTTTGCAAAACGGTTGCTAGGGTACTCTATTTGGTTGCTAGGGAGTAGCTTGGGAGCTACCAATGATGATACTCCAATGGCTGCTTGACAATATAAACCAACCCCCATGTCTGTACGATGTTCTGATGCAGAGATGTAGATCTTGCAAAACAGTTGCTAGGGTACTCTGTTTGGTTGCTAGGGAGTGGCATGGGAGCTACCAGTGATGATACTCCAAAGGCTGCTGAAGAAAATAAACCAACCCCCATGTCTGTACGATGTTCTGATGCAGAGATATAGATTTTGCAAAACGGTTGCTAGGGTACTCTGTTTGGTTGCTAGGGAGTGGCTTGGGAGCTACCAATGATGATACTCCAAAGGCTGCTTGACAATATAAACCAACCCCCATGCCTCTATGATATTCAGATTTGAAGCTATCCCTCTATGCTTTGGGTTGCTAGGGTATTGCTATGAGGTTGCTAGGATATTCTATATGTGATAGATAGATAGATAGATAGATAGATAGATAGATAGATAGATAGATAGATAGATAGATAGATAGATAGATAGATTTAGTTTCATAGATAGATAGACAGATAGATAGATAGATAGATGAGTTTATGAGATAGATAGATAGATAGATAGATAGATTTAGTTTGACAGATAGATAGATAGATAGATAGATAGATAGATAGATAGATAGATAGATAGATAGATAGATAGATAGATGAGTTTATGAGGATAGATAGATAGATTTAGTTTGACAGATAGATAGATAGATTTAGTTTGACAGATAGATAGATAGATAGATAGATAGATAGATAGATGAGTTTATGAGGATAGATAGATAGATAGATAGATTTAGTTTGACAGATAGATAGATAGATAGATAGATAGATAGATAGATAGATAGATAGATAGATTTAGATTGATAGATAGATAGATAGATAGATAGATAGATAGATAGATAGATGAGTTTATGAGGATAGATAGATAGATAGATAGATAGATAGATAGATAGATAGATAGATAGATAGATAGATAGATTTAGTTTGACTGATAGATAGATAGATAGATTTAGTTTGATAGATAGATAGATAGATACATGAGTTTATGAGGATAGATAGATAGATAGATAGATAGATAGATAGATAGATAGATAGATAGATAGATAGATAGATAGATAGATAGATAGATGAGTTCATGAGGATAGATAGATAGATAGATTTAGTTTAACAGATAGATAGATAGATAGATAGATAGATAGATAGATAGATAGATAGAGTTTATGAGGATAGATAGATAGATAGATAGATAGATGAGTTTATGAGGATAGATAGATAGATAGATAGATTTAGTTTGACAGATAGATAGATAGATAGATAGATAGATAGATGAGTTTATGAGGATAGATAGATAGATAGATAGATAGATAGATAGATAGATAGATAGATTGATTTAGTTTGACAGATAGATAGATAGATAGATAGATAGAGTTTATGAGGATAGATAGATAGATTTCGTTTGACTGATAGATAGATAGATAAATTTAGTTTGACAGATAGATAGATAGATAGATAGATAGATAGATAGATAGATAGATAGATAGATAGATAGATAGATAGATAGATAGACAGATAGATGAGTTTATGAGGATAGATAGATAGATAGTTGTCACAGATGGATATTATGGAGTTTTTATAGAGTTATTAGCATGCTCTTAGCCCAGTTTAGCACTTAGCTAATCACCATTAGCATGTAGCTATTCACTGGTAGCATGTTGGAAGTCCAGATTGCTAGCATGAGTCAAAAGAACCAACCGCCATGTCTCTACGATGTTCTGATGCAGAGATATAGATTTTGCAAAACGGTTGCTAGGTACTCTGTTTGGTTGCTAGGGAGTGGCTTGGCAGCTACCAATGATGATACTCCAAAGGCTGCTTGACAATACAAACCAACCCCCATGTCTGTACGATGTTCTGATGAAGAGATATAGATCTTGAAAAACGGTTGCTAGGGTACTCTGTTTGGTTTCTAGGGAGTGGCTTGGCAGCTACCAATGATGATACTCCAAAGGCTGCTTGACAATACAAACGAACCTCCATGTCTGTACGATGTTCTGATGCAGAGATATAGATTTTGCAATACGGTTGCTAGGGTACTCTGTTTGGTTGCTAGGGAGTGGCTTGGCAGCTACCAATGATGATACTCCAAAGGCTGCTTGACAATACAAACGAACCCCCATGTCTGTACGATGTTCTGATGCAGAGATATAGATTTTGCAATACGGTTGCTAGGGTACTCTGTTTGTTGCTAGGGAGTGGCTTGGCAGCTACCAATGATGATACTCCAAAGGCTGCTTGACAATACAAACCAACCCCCATGTCTGTACGATGTTCTGATGCAGAGATATAGATTTTCCAAAATGGTTGCTAGGGTACTCTGTTTGGTTGCTAGGGAGTGGCTTGGCAGCTACCAATGATGATACTCCAAAGGCTGCTTGACAATACAAACGAACCCCCATGTCTGTACGATGTTCTGATGCAGAGATATAGATTTTCCAAAATGGTTGCTAGGGTACTCTGTTGGTTGCTAGGGAGTGGCTTGGCAGCTACCAATGATGATACTCCAAAGGCTGCTTGACAATACAAACGAACCCCCATGTCTGTACGATGTTCTGATGCAGAGATATAGATTTTGCAATACGGTTGCTAGGGTACTCTGTTTGTTGCTAGGGAGTGGCTTGGCAGCTACCAATGATGATACTCCAAAGGCTGCTGAACAAAATAAACCAACCCCCATGTCTGTACGATGTTCTGATGCAGAGATATAGATTTTGCAAAACGGTTGCTAGGGTACTCTGTTTGGTTGCTAGGGAGTGGCTTGGGAGCTACCAATGATGATACTCCAAAGGCTGCTTGACAATATAAACAAACCCCCATGCCTCTATGATATTCAGATTTGAAGCTATCCCTCTATGCTTTGGGTTGCTAGGGTATTGCTATGAGGTTGCTAGGATATTCTATATATGATAGATAGATAGATAGATAGATAGATAGATAGATAGATAGATAGATAGATAGATAGATAGATAGATAGATATTTAGATAGATAGATAGATAGATGAGTTTATGAGGATAGATAGATAGATAGATAGATAGATTTAGTTTGACAGATAGATAGATAGATAGATAGATAGATAGAGTTTATGTGGGTGGATAGATAGATAGATAGATAGATAGATAGATAGATAGATAGATAGATAGATAGATAGATAGATTTAGTTTGACTGATTGATAGATAGATAGATAGATAGATTTAGTTTGACAGATAGATAGATAGATAGATAGATGAGTTTATGAGGATAGATAGATAGATAGATAGATAGATAGATAGATAGATAGATAGATAGATAGATAGATAGATAGATAGATAGATAGACTTAGTTTGACAGATAGATAGATAGATAGATAGATAGATAGATAGACTTAGTTTGACAGATAGATAGATAGTTTATGAGGATAGATAGATAGATAGATTGATTGATTTAGTTTGACAGATAGATAGATAGATAGATAGATAGATAGATAGATAGATAGATAGATAGATAGATAGATAGATAGATAGATAGATAGATGAGTTTATTGGATTAGAAACAGTACATAGAATGGCACTTGAGTCTAATTGAGTTTTTGAGTCTAATGGGCTTCCGTAGTTTAAATTTGAATTTTGACAGTTGGAGTTTGAAAGTCTTGGCTCATTTGAACATTCCGTCAATGAAAGTCAATGGGATTTTTCCGAGCTTTAACAGTCGTTTTTAGGAAAACCGTAAGTCGGATTAGTTAGAAAAGATATAGCACACTAAGTCAGAACAGTTTGAAGGTCTGACCCAAGTTTGGAGTTTGTAGAGTTAAAGCTCTAGGAGGAGTTAGAGTCAGAAATTTTAGTCTCAGAAGAATAATAATAATAATAACTAGATAAAAAAGTTTGTAGACAAACTTTAAGTTGGCTTGAAAAAGTTGGTCCAGAAATTTTAAAGTAGTTTATAAAGTTTAGTTTTAAAGTTATGAGTTTGAATGAGTTTTAGTAGATAGATAGATTTGATGAGTTTGAGTTCATAAGTTTGAATGAGTTTTAATAGATAGACAGATAAAGTACTCGGGGTGGTTGCTAGGGTGTTGCTATGCGGTTGCTAGGGTACTCGGGGTGGTTGCTAAGGTGTTGCTATGCGGTTGCTAGGGTACTCGGGGTGGTTGCTAGGGTGTTGCTATGCTGTTGCTAGGGTACTCGGGGCGGTTGCTAAGGTGTTGCTATGCGGTTGCTAGGGTACTCGGGGTGGTTGCTAGAGTACTCGGGCGGTTGCTAGGGTGTTGCTATGCGGTTGCTAGGGTACTCGGGGCGGTTGCTAGGGTGTTGCTATGCGGTTGCTAGGGTACTCGGGGTGGTTGCTAGGGTGTTGCTATGCGGTTGCTAAGGTACTCGGGGTGGTTGCTATGGTGTTGCTATGGTACTCGGGGTGGTTGCTATGGTGTTGCTATGGTACACGGGGTGGTTGCTATGGTGTTTCTATGCGGTTGCTAGGGTACTCGGGGTGGTTGCTAGGGTGTTGCTATGTGGTTGCTAGGGTACTCGGGGCGGTTGCTAAGGTGTTGCTATGCGGTTGCTAGGGTACTCGGGGTGGTTGCTAAGGTGTTGCTATGCTGTTGCTAGGGTACTCGGGCGGTTGCTATGGTGTTGCTATGCAGTTGCAAAGGTACTCGGGGTGGTTGATAAGCGGTTGCTAGGGTACTCGGGGTGGTTGCTAGGGTGTTGCTATGCGGTTGCTAAGGTACTCGGGGTGGTTGCTATGGTGTTGCTATGGTACACGGGGTGGTTGCTATGGTGTTGCTATGCGGTTGCTAGGGTACTCGGGGTGGTTGCTAGGGTGTTGCTATGTGGTTGCTAGGGTACTCGGGGCGGTTGCTAAGGTGTTGCTATGCGGTTGCTAGGGTACTCGGGGCGGTTGCTATGGTGTTGCTATGCGGTTGCTAGGGTACTCGGGGCGGTTGCTAAGGTGTTGCTATGCGGTTGCTAGGGTACTCGGGGCGGTTGCTAAGGTGTTGCTATGCGGTTGCTAGGGTACTCGGGCGGTTGCTATGGTGTTGCTATGCGGTTGCTAAGGTACTCGGGGCGGTTGCTATGGTGTTGCTATGCGGTTGCTAGGGTACTCGGGGTGGTTGCTAGGGTGATGCTATGCGGTTGCTAGGGTACTTGGGGTGGTTGCCATGGTGTTGCTATGCGGTTGCTAGGGTACTCGGGGTGGTTGCCATGGTGTTGCTATGCGGTTGCTATTGTACCCAGGCTGGTTGCTAGGATGATGCCAGGGTGATTTGTGTGGTTGCTATGCAGTTGCCATGGTGTTCTGGGTGGTTGCTAGGTTGTTTTGGGTGGTTGCTATGAGAGTTGATCATAGATAGATAGATAGATAGATAGAGTTTATGAATTTGAATGAGTTGATAGATAGATGAGAAGTCATAGATGAGAAGTCATAGATGAGAAGAGAGATAGATGAGAAGTGATAGATGAGAAGACAGATGAGAAGAGAGATAGATGAGAAAAGATAGATGAGAAGTGATAGATGAGAAGAAAGATAGATGAGAGGAGAGATAGATAAATGAGAAGAGAGATAGATGAGAAGTGATAGATAGATAGATAGATAGATAGATAGATAGATAGATAGATAGATAGATAGATAGATAGATAGATAGATAGATGAGAAGTGATAGATGAGAAGAGATAGATGAGAAGTGATAGATGAGAAGTGATGTATGTATCCATGTATATGTATATTATAGATAAATAGATTTAGTTTGATAGATAGAGATAGATTTAGTTTGATAGATAGATAGATTTAGTTTGATAGATAGATTTAGTTTGATAGATAGATAGATTTAGTTTGATAGATAGATAGATAGATAGATAGATAGATAGATAGATTTAGTTTGATAGATAGATAGATAGATAGATAGATAGATAGATAGATAGATAGATAGATAAATAGATAGATAGATAGATAGATAGATTTAGTTTGATAGATAGACAGATAGATTTAGTTTGATAGATAGATAGATAAATAGATAGATAGATTTAGTTTGATAGATAGATAGATAGATAGATTTAGTTTGATAGATAGAAAGATAGATTTAGTTTGATAGATAGATAGATTTAGTTTGATAGATAGATAGATAGATAGATAGATAGATAGATAGATAGATAGATAGATAGATAGATAGATTTAGTTTGATAGATAGATAGATAGATAGATAGATTTAGTTTGACAGATAGATAGATAGATTTAGTTTGATAGATAGATAGATAGATAGATAGATAGATAGATAGATAGATTTAGTTTGACAGATAGATAGATAGATTTAGTTTGATAGATAGATAGATAGATAGATAGATAGATAGATTTAGTTTGATAGATAGACAGATAGATTTAGTTTGATAGATAGATAGATAGATAGATAGATAGATAGATAGATAGATTTAGTTTGATAGATAGATAGATAGATAGATAGATAGATAGATAGATAGATTTAGTTTGATAGATAGATAGATAGATAGATAGATAGATAGATAGATTTAGTTTGATAGATAGATAGATAGATAGATAGATTTAGTTTGATAGATAGATAGATAGATAGATAGATAGATAGATAGATTTAGTTTGACAGATAGATAGATAGATTTAGTTTGATAGATAGATAGATTTAGTTTGATAGATAGATAGATAGATAGATAGATAGATAGATAGATAGATAGATAGATAGATAGATAGATAGATAGATAGATAGATAGATAGATAGATTTAGTTTGATAGATAGACAGATAGATTTAGTTTGATAGATAGATAGATAGATAGATTTAGTTTGATAGATAGATAGATAGATAGATTTAGTTTGATAGATAGATAGATAGATTTAGTTTGATAGATAGATAGATTTAGTTTGATAGATAGACAGATAGATTTAGTTTGATAGATAGACAGATAGATTTAGTTTTAGATAGATAGATAGATAGATAGATAGATAGATTTAGTTTGATAGATAGATAGATAGATTTAGTTTGATAGATAGATTTAGTTTGATAGATAGATTTAGTTTGATAGATAGATAGATAGATAGATAGATTTAGTTTGATAGATAGATAGATAGATAGATAGATAGATAGATAGATAGATAGATAGATAGATAGATAGATAGATTTAGTTTGATAGATAGATAGATAGATAGATAGATAGATAGATAGATAGATTGAATGAGTTTGAATGAGTTTAAATGGCTTGGAAATAGGAATGGCAGTTTAATTGAGTCTGTGTGTTTGAATTTGAATTTTGACAGTTGGACGGAATGTTCAGATCAGCCAAGGCAGTTCAATGAAAGTCAATGGGATTTTTCCAAGTTTTAATCAGCATTTTTAGGAAAACCGTAAGTCTGATCAGTCTGAAAAGATATAGCAACCCGAGTCAGAACAGTCTGAAGGTCTGGGCCGAGTTTGGTGGTTGTAGCTTGAACAGTCTAGGAGGAGATACAATTAGAAATTTTAGTCTAAGAAGAAGAAGAATAATAATAAGCTTAAATAGTAGATCAGTAAGTTGGCTCTTTCAAGCCAACTTAATAATAATAATAAGTTTAAATAGGATTACAGTAAGTTGGCTTTTTCAAGCCAACTTAACTAGATAAAAAAGTTTGAAGACAAACTTTAAGTTGGCTTGAAAAAGCCGGTCCAGAAAGTTTGAAGTAATTTTAAAAGTTTGAAGTTTGAAAGTTTAAGTTTTGTTAGATAGATTTAGTTCACTAGATAGACTTAGTTTGATAGATTTAGTTTGATAGATAGATAGATAGATAGATAGATAGATAGATAGATAGATAGATAGAGTCATGGTACTTAAGGCGGTTGCTAGGGTGTTAAGTGGTTGCTAGGGTACTCAGGGTGGTTGCAAGGGTGTTGCTATGCGGTTGCTAAGGTACTCAGGGTGGTTGCTAAGGTGTTGCTATGGTATTGGGGTGGTTGCTAGGGTGTTGCTATGCGGTTGCTAAGGTACTCGGGTGGTTGCTAAGGTGTTGCTATGGGGTTGCTAGGGTATTGGGGTGGTTGCTAGGGTGTTGCTATGCGGTTGCTAAGGTACTCAGGGTGGTTGCTAGGGTGTTGCTATGTGGTTGCTAGGGTTCTCAGAGTGGTTGCTATGCGGTTGCTAAGGTGTTCTGAGTGGTTGCTAGGGTGTTGCTATGTGGTTGTTAGGGTAATCTGCATGGTTGCTAGGGTGTTGCTATGCAGTTGCTAGGGTACTCATGGTGGTTGCTAAGGTGTTGCTATGCGGTTGCTAAGGTGTTCTGGGTGGTTGCTATGGTGTTGCTATGTGGCTGCTAGGGTACTTGGGGTGGTTGCTAGGGTGTTGCTACGCGGTTGCTAGGGTACTCGGGGTGGTTGCTAAGATGATGCTATGCGGTTGCTAGGCTACTCGGGGTGGTTGCTAGGCAGTTGCTATGGTAACCTGGGTGGTTGCTAAGGTGTTGCTAGGCAGTTGCTAAGGTGTTCTGGGTGGTTGCTATGGTGTTGCCATGTGGTTGCTAGGGTACTTGGGGTGGTTGCTAGGGTGTTGCTATGCGGTTGCTAGGGTACTCGGGGTGGTTGCTATGGTGTTGCTATGCGGTTTCTAGGGTACTCGGGGTGGTTGCTAAGCAGTTGCTATGGTAACCTGGGTGGTTGCTAAGGTGTTGCTAGGAAGTTGCTAGGGTGTTCTGGGTGGTTGCTAGGCGGTTGCTATGGTAACCTGGTTGGTTGCTATGATGTTGCTAAGTGGTTAGTAGTTGTCACAGATGGTTACTATCAAGTTTTTATAGAGTATTTAGCATGTTCTTAGCCCAGTTTAGCACTTAGCTAATCACTATTAGCATGTAGCTATTCACTGCTAGCATGTGTAGCATGTTGGAAGTCCAGATTGCTAGCATGAGTCAAAAGACTCATAAAGACTCATTATAAACCAACCCCCATGTCTGTACGATGTTCTGATGCAGAGATAAAGATCTTGCAAAACGGTTGCTAGGGTACTCTGTTTGGTTGCTAGGGAGTGGCTTGGCAGCTACCAGTGATGATACTCCAAAGGCTGCTTGACAATATAAACCAACCCCCATGTCGCTACGATGTTCTTATGCAGAGATATAGATTTTGCAAAACGGTTGCTAGGGTACTCCATTTGGTTGCTAGGGAGTGGCTTTGCAGCTACCAATGATGATACTCCAAAGGCTGCTTGACAATAAAAACCAACCCCCATGTCTGGACGATGTTTTGATGCAGAGTTATAGATTTTGCAAAACAGTTGCTAGGGTACTCTGTCTGGTTGCTAGGGAGTGGCTTTGCAGCTACCAATGATGATACTCCAAAGGCTGCTTGACAATATAAACCAACCCCCATGTCTGTACGATGTTCTGATGCAGAGATATAGATTTTGCAAAACGGTTGCTAGGGTACTCTGTTTGGTTGCTAGGGAGTGGCTTTGCAGCTACAAATGATGATACTCCAAAGGCTGCTTGACAATATAAACCAACCCGCATGTCTGTACAATGTTCTGATGCAGAGATATAGATTTTGCAAAACGGTTGCTAGGATACTCTGTTTGGTTGCTAGGGAGTGGTTTTGCAGCTACCAATGATGATAATCCAAAGACTGCTTGACAATATAAAACAACCCCCATGTCTATACAATGTTCTGATGCAGAGATATAGATCTTGCAAAAAGGTTGCTAGGGTACTGTTTGGTTGCTAGGGAGTTGCTTGTCAGCTACCAGTGATGATACTCCAAAGTCTGCTTGACATTGTAAACCAACCCCCATGTCTGTACGATGTTCTGATGCAGAGATATAGATTTTGCAAAACGGTTGCTAGGGTACTCCATTTGGTTGCTAGGGAGTGGCTTGGCAGCTACCAGTGATGATACTCCAAAGGCTGCTTGACATTATAAACCAACCCCCATGTCTCTATGATGTTCTGATGCAGAGATATAGATTTTCCAAAATGGTTGCTAGGGTACTCTGTTTGGTTGCTAGGGAGTGGCTTGGCAGCTACCAGTGATGATAGATAGATAGATAGATAGATAGATAGATAGATAGATAGATGAGTTTGAATGAGATAGATAGATAGATAGATAGATGAGTTTGAATGAGATAGATAGATAGATAGATAGATAGATAGATAGATAGATAGATAGATAGATAGATAGATGAGTTTGAATGAGATAGATAGATAGATAGATAGATAGATAGATAGATAGATAGATAGATAGATAGATAGATAGATAGATAGATAGATAGATGAGTTTGAATGAGTTAGATAGATAGATAGATGAGTTTGAATGAGATAGATAGATAGATAGATAGATAGATAGATAGATAGATAGATAGATAGATAGATAGATAGATAGATAGATAGATAGATGAGTTTGATGAGATAGATAGATAGATAGATAGATAGATAGATAGATAGATAGATAGATAGATAGATAGATAGATAGATAGATAGATAGATGAGTTTGAATGAGTTAGATAGATAGATAGATAGATAGATAGATAGATAGATAGATAGATAGATAGATGAGTTTGAATGAGTTAGATAGATAGATAGATAGATAGATAGATAGATAGATAGATAGATAGATAGATAGATAGATAGATAGATAGATAGAGTTTAATGAGTTTCAATGGATTAGAAATAGTACATAGAATGGCATTTGAGTCTAATTGAGTTTTTGAGTCTAATGGGCTTCCATAGTTTGAATTTGAATTTTGACAGTTGGAATTTGAAAGTCTTGGCTCATTTGAACATTCCGTCAATGAAAGTCAATGGGATTTTTCCGAGCTTTAATAGTCATTTTTAGGAAAACCGTAAGTCGGATCAGTCTGAAAAGATATAGCACACTAAGTCAGAACAGTTTGAAGGTCTAGTCCGAGTTTGGAGTTTGTGGAGTTAAAGCTCTAGGAGGAGTTAGTCTTGGAAATTCAAGTAAGAAGAAGAATAATAATAACTAGATGAGTAAAGTTCGTAGACAAACTTTAAGTTGGCTTGAAAAAGCTTAGCGAGAAGGTTTGTAGTAGTTTTAAAAGCTTGAAGTTTGAAGCTTTTCAGTTTGAATTAGTTTAAGTTTTAGTTTAGTAGTTTAAAAGGTAGATAGTGTGTGTGTGTGAGTGAGTAAGTGTGAGTAAGTGTGCGTAGACAGATATAGTTAGTTAGATAGATAGATAGTTAGTAAGATAGATAGTGAGTTAGATAGATAGTAAGTTAGATAAATAATTAGATAATAAGTTAGATAGATAGTAAGTTAGACTGAATGGCTCAGTAATAGTACATTGAATGGAAGCTTCATTGAGTTTAATGGGCTTCAGTTTGTTTTGATTTGAATTTGACAGCTGGAGGTTGATGGAATGTTCAGATTTTCAAAGTCTATGAGAGTTTTTCCAAGTTTGATCAGCATTTTTAGGAAAACCGTAAGTCGGATCAGTCTGAAAAGATATAGCAACCCGAGTCAGAACAGTCTGAAGGTCTGGGCCGAGTTTGGTGGTTGTAGCTTTAAAGCTCTAGGAGGAGATACTGTTCAAATTTTTGGTCAGAAGAATAATAATAATATGTTTATATAGCAGATCAGTAAGTTGGCTTTTTCAAGCCAACTTAACTAGAATGTACATTTCCTGAAGAAAATGTGAATGGTGCTTGCAGTGGCAAAATTCAGCACCAGTTGCTAGGGTGCTGTAATTGGTTGCTAGGGCGTGGCTATGAAGTTGCTGTGTCACTGCTTATTGGCTGGCGAATCAAAAGAGCCCAGCCCCAAGTCTCTATGACCTTCTGATCCAAAGATATGATCTCACAGATTTTGACCCAATGTTAAGTCTATGGGAGTTTTTTCAGCCGTTTTTTTCTTACTCTGTGCGAACATCGTTCACCCGATCGCTTAGAAAAGTCATAGCACACCTCTCCTCAATAAGCCGGTCGATTTGACACCTCATATGTGGGTCTACGACAAACGGTGCGGGACTAGTTACGCGCCAAAGTTTTGTTCAGGTGAATAGTAATTACAATACTAGAATGTACATTTCCTGAAGAAAATGTGAATGGTGCTTGCAGTGGCAAAATTCGGCACCCGGTTGCTAGGGTGCTGTAATTGGTTGCTA